>NC_058087.1:37616100-37916100 GCF_014858855.1 Bufo gargarizans
TCAGGTCATCAATATAGGAAAATCGGACAACCCCTTTAACTCTGCAAGGTGAAGCCACCATTTGCTTGGTGTTTTACAAACAATTAACCATATGAATCAGTGCTGAAAACCTACGGTAATGTACACTTATTTTCTAGTTTTAACTTATTTTATAAAACACTTTAACAAGGCAGCAATGTAAACTGACATTTTACATTTAGGATGTCTTCACATCCCGGGGATTTTGTTGCAGAAAATTCTGTATCTGAAAATCAGTTCCATTCACTGGAATGGGGCTTGCCGAAATCCATGTGCTTGCCGTCCTGTTCAAACAAATGGAACCGATTTTCAGTCTCAGAAAACTCTGCAACAAAAACCGCAGCGTGCGAAGGCACCCTTAAGATTATACATTATGGCTGTAAAGGAGCCTTTCATTTTCTTCTGCAGGCACGTTCTGTGATAGACGAGCTTCCTATAGATTCCTTAGGAATTCTATTTCACATTCACGTCTGATTTTCTGTACTAAGGCTGAACTTTGATAACTGGAGCAGAAGGGTCAGGATACAACATAAGGCGGCAGTAACACTGCATCTGTCATAAAATACCCCACAAGTGCTGTGATCTCTGCCCAGTCACACATGTATAAGCTTCACCCATTCTGATTCCAGTATTTGTAATTTCTTGCTATTCTACTATTAGAATTCTGCTGTTACAGACAAGAACCACGTCCTTCGTGGCTCTCAAGAAGCACTGTCATCCCCCAAAATCATCAGATGGGTATTGATTCCAATGGGCCCCATCAATGTTGCAGTATGCCAGTAGATGAGCAATTCCAGTGCAGATTGGAAGGAGTCACCCCACCCCCCCAAACTGTGGCAGTTTTCTGTCCGGATGCGATGCGTGTAGTGAACGGATAGAGTCCGGACTGAATCCCGAGCCATTCTTCTCAATGGATCTGTGCACATGAGTTTTTCACCCATCATCTCTGCTTTCAGGAAAAATCGCAGCATCTTCTATATTGTGCGTTTTTCACACAGCTCTGGCTCCAAAGAAGTGAATGGGGTTTGCTTGCAAACTAGAAGCCATAGATTGTTATTCAGTTTTAATACAGGCATGTGAAAAACGCATGCAATCCAGATGGAAAAAAAAGCACACACTGAACGCAATTGCAGAAAAAAACTGATTGAAATGGCATGCAAAACCATCAGTTTTTCCCTGAACAGATCCTGACCATTCGTATCACATGTGTAAAAAATGCCTAAAGGGAAAATGGAAATGTTGTAGGATAGTTTCACACTTGTTGCAGAGTAATACGCAAGGCTGTTCTCTGTCAGATTCGGCATTTCCGGATACTACCGTCTTCCCGCCGGCGCACATGTCTTTAAAGGGGATCTCTCACCTAAGCAAATAGCATTTTTTATGCAGAGGAGTTTAATACAAGGCACTTACTAATGTATTGTTATTGTCCATATTGCCTCCTTTGCTGGCTGGATTAATTTTTCCATTACATTAAACACTGCTCGTTTCCATGGTTACAACCATCCTGCAATCCATCAGTGGTGGTCGTGCTTTCACACTATAGGAAAAAACACCAGCCTATGTGCGCTCCCACCGTCCAGCCCATAAGAAAGGCCGACGCTTTTTCCTACAGTGTGCAAGCACGGCCACCGCTGATGGACTGCAAGGTGGTCGTACTCATGGAAACTAGCAGTGTGTAATGTGATGAAAATATGAATCCAGCCACAGCAAGCAATATGGACAATCACAATACACTAGTAAGTGCCTTGTATTAACTTTCTCTACATTATAAATGCCACTTGCTGAAGTGAGACAACTCCTTTAATAGAATATTTATTATGCTTTAGTATTTATTTCTTCAAAATCTCAAAGGCAATCGTCACCTCTACATTCATACACACGATTTTTCATTTACCGTGTGATATACCATAATGTTTTAGCAAATTGTGGCATCAGGTTCAACCCTCATCTATTAGGATCAAGTTTTGGGTCGTATATTTAGATTAAAAAAAGTGGATCCATGGTGGGTGTAATTGTTTTATTCCAATTACTTGAATTTGATACTATTGCTAATTACCAACATAAGGCTCCCTACACACATGAAATTTATCTGGCTTTTTAACACTCAAAATAAGGCTAAATAAAGCCTTGTTTTTGGGAAATAAAAATAACCAGCAAGACAAAAAAAAAGCTACAATATTTTTTTTTTTTCCGGGAGTATGATAGAGATGACCTATACTAAGGATAGGTGTTCAATATCTGATTTGTGGGGGTGGGGGGCGCTACTCGAAACACTCCCACTGATCAGATGTTTGAAGAGGACGTGGGGCTCTGCTGAGTGCTGCAGCCTCCACCTGGGCCAGAAACGTCACACTTATCAGTCCCAGAGGCTCAAAACAATGTATGGTGCAGTGCTTGGTAAACTGTTAGGACGCTGCATCCTCTTCAAGCTGATCCGTGGGGATACCAGAAGTTGGACCCCCATTGATTAGATATTGATGACCTATGCAGACTCGGAAAAAAAACTTTACCAAAAACACCAGAATAAAAAATGTAAAAAAAAAAAAAAAAACTTGTGTGGCCTGAGTTTCTTATTTCCTATAGACCTTAGACCCTCAGCAAAGAAATGCTGCAAAAATAAATAAATCAAACAGGCAGAAAAAACACCAGAAAATAAAAAGAACAAAAAACAATGTATGACGCCCCCTTACAAAAGACATTGGGGCACATTTATTAAAACCTGACGGTGGATCTGCTGGAGTTATGAAGAGGCGCAGGCCGCAGCTTCTACATGTAAGACCGCTTCCTTGCAGTCTTACATTTAGACCATTTTCTATGCCTTAGGCTACTTTCACACCAGTGTTAGGTGCGGATCCGTCTGGTATCTGAACAGACCGATCCGCAGCTATAAATGCAAGCGCTTGTATCCGTTTAGTACGGATCAGTCTGCATTATTCTCTCCAAAAAAAAAATATAAGTGTAAGGCCTCATGCACACGACAGCATTTTTTTGCGGTCCGCAAAAAGGGGTTCCGTTGTTCCGTGATCAGTTTTTGTTTCAGTGTGTCTTTCTTTATTTTTGGAGGATCTCCAGACATGAAGGAAAGTAAAAAAAAAAAAAAAAAAAAAAAAACACACTAAGTTTAGTTTGCCATGCAAATGATAGGAAAAAAACGGACGCGGGTGACAATCTTGTGTGCATCCGTGTTTTTTCACGGACCCATTGACTTGAATGGGTCCGCGAACCGTTGTCCGTGAAAAAAATAGGACAGGTCTTATTTTTTTTACAGACTGGAAACACGGATCACGGACGACAAACGGTGCATTTTCAGAATTTTCCACGGACCCATTCAAAGTCAATGTGTCCGCAGAAAATCACGGAAAACGGAACAACGGACACAACAACGGTCGTGTGCATGAGGCCTAAGTCAAACGGATCCGTCCTGACTTATATTTAAAGTCAATGGGGGACGGATCTGTTTACAATTGCACCATATTGTGTCAATGTAAACGGATCCATCCCCATTAAGGCTAGCATCTAATAGTAAAAAACAAGCACTAGAAGTAATAAAGCGCATACACACACACACGGACTCATTTTCAGGCTATGCAGACAATAACAAGGAACATATAAAGCTAAAACACTTGATTTAAAGTAGGGATCGACCGATTATCGGATTTACCGATATTATCGGCCGATATTCAGGATTTTGAACGTTATCGGTATCGGCATTTATTTTGCCGATATTCCGATAACGTCCTGGGAACACAGATCGCGCTGCTGACAGCGCTCTCCGTGTTCCCTCAGCAGCAGCACAGGGAAGAAGGAGCAGTGTCTCCTCCCCCTGTGCTGCTGCTGCCGCTCCAGCCAATGGGAGGACAGGGGACAAGAGGAGGGGAGGAGCTATGGCCACTGCGCCACCAATGAAGCTTAATCTCACATTAATTCATATACAGGAGGCGGGAGCTGCAGAATCACATAGCCGGCTCCCGGCCTCTGAGCTGTAGCTGCGATCTGCGGTAGTTAGCTCCTCAGGTGCCGCGGATCGCAGCTACAGCTCATAGAGGTCGGGAGCCGGCTATGTGATCCTGCAGCCAGCTCCCGCCTCCTGTATATGAATAAATGTGGGATTAAGCTTCATTGGTGGCGCAGTGCACCCCCCAAGCCCCCCAGTATCAGACATTGGTGGCGCAGTGCGCCCCCCCCCCCCCCCAATATTAGGCATTGGTGGCGCAGTGCGCCCCCCCTCCCCCCCAGTATTAAGCAGTGGTGCGCCCCCCCCCCCCTCCTACCCCAGTCGCAGTGCGCCCCCCACAGGATTCCCTCTCCCCTGCTCCTCCGATCGGAGCCCCAGCAGTGTAATGCTGGGGCTCCGATCGGTTACCATGGCAGCCAGGACGCTATTGAAGCCCTGGCTGTCATGGTAAGCTCCATGCTGCTGTGTGCACAAAGCACACAGCAGCAGGGACAGTGTGAGCTCCTATTCACCCTGATAGATCTCTATCAGGGTGAATAGGACAAGGGTTCTAGTCCCTAAGGGGGCTAAAAGTTAGTTTAAAAAAAAAAAAAAGTAATAAAAATAAAAACACCAAAATATTAAATATAAATGAAAAAGAAAGATTTACAAAAAATAAAAATACCCATTAACAATAAACATTAATTTTCAGCAGATTTGTGGGAATTTTTTATTTTTTTTTTCAAAAATGAAAATTCCCAGAATATCGGTATAAATTATCGGCTATCGGCCTGAATGTTCACAAATTATCGGTATCGGTATCGGCCCTAAAAAATCGATATCGGTCGATCCCTAATTTAAAGGTGACAACCATAGAGCCCAACCAGTGCAGCGGGCTGAAATATGTAAATACACATGATCGCTGCCAAGCATCCTCGTAACTCCGATGTAAATATATTCAGCAGATTGAAATATTATAAGGAAAAAAAGATGTTTTCCTGCCAGTTCTAATCAGTGAAAACAGCTGCACAAATGTTGCGGCAATCAAAAGACAATGGAGCTACTCAAGAAGTTTTAAATAAGAATGAAGGGCTCGCTAAGGAAACGAGCAGTCATGGGAGGGCCTCCTAATAAGTGTAGCGAATACTTGATCAAAGAAATGATCTCAGCGTTTTTGCACATATGGCATGAATATGAAACATTTGGGTTACAACGCTTGGTAAACACACTGAAATATTCATGACCGAGGAGCGGGGCCGAGCATCTCATAAATATCCACAAATAAAAGCTCAATTGTCGCCTTGGCTCCCAAATCATCTGCACTATGTTTTCCATGTCTGACTTTTCAATTCTTGTTTTATTAAGTAGAGGTTTGTAAAAATATGCAAGAACATAAAAAAAAAAAAAAAAAAAACACGCACAAGCAAAATAATACCTCCATTATCTGCCAGCATAAATATTATTTTCAGATAGGCAGATGTTATAGTCTCGTAAAATAGTGGCAGAGTCTCAAGCATTGATGTGGCTGAGCGCTCGGGACTGTGGAGACTATTGCTTCAAAAGGTAAAAGTGACTATCTTTAGAAGAGAAGTTCTTAATATATGGATATTTCAAAAGTACTTTTTTTTCCTCTAAGGGTATGTTCACATGATGGATTTTAATAATCTGCCTACAAAATTTCCGGGTGCAATCCATGAGTGTTGTTTTTTCATGCGGTTTTTGATGGTCTTTTTACGCAGTTTTTTTACATTATGCTTTTTTTTTTTTTAACTAATGGCTGTTTAATTCAATACAAAACTGAATTTTCAGCTTGTCATTTTTGGGCGGGGATCCACATAAAAAATGGTGCAGAAAACTGCATGGCCACGTATGGATATGTTTTTTATGCTTCCTATTCATTTCAATGGGAGATTCAGCACAGGTTCGGCCCCAAGATAGGGAGGGCATGCTGCTTGTTTTTTTTTTTTTTTTTTTCTCCACGTGGAAAAAAGTGTGGTTTCCCATTGAAGTGAATAGGAGGCTGTTTTAAAGCGGAAATTAAGTGTGAACTGGCCCCAACGCTGTATTTGATTTTTAGACATTAAAACACCTGATAGCTTCCGTGTGCATTATTTTTTTTTCTCATTACAGTTAATAAAAGAAAGATAGTTCTGATCTGCAAAAACGGGCAACAATAGGAACAGCAGTGAGACTCTGGGATTGGGCACCATGGCTCGGAAAAAATAAAAAGGTTTGAATATTCTCACTGACTTGTATATATGGTATGGGTCAGTGTGCTATTATAAAAACGGAGAGCACACTTCTGCGCATTAGGCAAAATGTCGAAGAATTCAGTTGAAAAGAGGACAACTTTACTAACCGTTATGGTGCCATCTGCACAACAATGTACATATTTATAGTTATTAAGGTTGAAAAAAGACATACGTCCATCAAGTTCAACCAAGGGATAGGTGGGGATGCAAATCGCAAAAGGAATTTAGAGACTGATTTCTACATGTTTTCATAAGCATTAATGTTTTTACTTTTAAGAATTTATCTAAACCCTTTTTGAAACTGTCCACTGTTCCTGCTGTGACCACGTCATGAGGAAGTCTATTCCACAGATTCACAGTTCTTACAGTAAGGCTAGGTCTACACGACGACAGTTGTCGCGCGACATTTTGTTGCACCAATGTCGCGCGACAATTTTTATAATGGCAGTCTATGGTGTCGCACTGTAACATGCGACATGCTGCGACTGCGACGCGACAGTCGCAGAAAATCCATTCAAGATGGATTTTTCTGCGACTGTCGCGTCGCAGTCGCAACATGTCGCATGTTGCAGTGCGACACCATAGACTGCCATTATAAAAATTGTCGCGCGACATTGGTGCAACAAAATGTCGCGCGACAACTGTTGCGCCCTATCTGTCGCGCGACTTTTTGTCGCGCAACAAATGTCGTCGTGTAGACCTAGCCTAAAGAAGCTTTGACGCTTCTGGAGAATGAACTTTTTCTTCTCCAGTCGGTTAATCATGTCGTCGTCGTCGTCGTCCCCCCTTAGACGTCTCTTCTCAAAACTAAATAAATTCAATTCTTTTCATCTTCCTTCATAACTAAGACCCTCCATCCCCCTTATTAGTTTAGTTGCTCTCCTCTGTACTTTTTCCAGCTGCAGTGCGTCCTTTCTATGGACTGGTGTCCACCAGAACTGAACTGCATATTCCAGATGAGGCCGCACCAACGCTTTGTAAAGTGGTAATATCACATCCCCGCCCCGCGAGTCCATGCCTTGTTTAATGCATGACAATATCCTGGTGGCCTTAGAAGCAGCTGATTGACATTGTATGCTGTAATTTAATCTACCATCTACAAGGAGACCCAAATCCTTCTCTATAAGTGACTCTCACAGTGCTAGGACATATGAAGCACAGAGATTACTACGACCAAGATGCATAACTTTACATTTGTCCACATTGAACCTCATTTGCCAAGTGAGGTTCTTCCTTCTCTATGGCAGTAAAGCCCCATGGAGTTCCTACAACCCTGTAGTACCTTGTGCTGTAGTATGGTAGCTCTATACACCACTGTGCAGTGTAGCAAGTCTTTATATGATGACAGAAGAATAAAGAGGTACTGTATAGCCCCTCCCAGAAGTCTACGGGCATAGTAGTATAGTGGTGTACAACAAGAAAGCTGTAGAGAGCTGTAATACACCTGTGTACAAGTGCGATAAGTCTAAACATACACCATTAGAGGTAAGTTTGTCCACTATCTTATGTGTATGAGGGTGTCATACCTAGGCTGTCTTTACTGCACTTTGGTCCCCACATGTAAATTTCTGACACAGATGGGGGTCACATACACTGCTGCAGCCAATAGCTGGGCTCAGTGGTGACATGTGCCCAGGTGGCACATAACTGCTGGGTCACATGCCACTTGGCCAGTGCTGCACGTGACCCTGTTTGAGCCAGAACAGAAGCCAACATGTGGGGACCAAAGTGCAGTGAAGAGAGCCAAGACCCACGGATCCGAAACCAAGCATTGGGGAAATGGTAAGAGTATGCTTTCCTTCACAGATCTGGCACGGTGGGAATACATTTTACAGGAATGCGTCATTGAAAGTTTTTTCTTTCAGTTAAAACCAGATAGCAACACACATCCTTTTCCGTTTTCATTTTCTAATTGCAGATGTTCTCAATCTAAGTTTAGCACATACTGTAATTATGGGGGCAGCCATCTTGCCTGAGCTCTTAACAGAATTTAGAGATCTGATTTACAGTAGCCACCATGGGCCATAGACACAATGGTCAGGAGGGGACCTCATTGACATCTATGGGAGAGTTTTCTAGGCGTGCTCTGTGACCTGTGCAGAGATCAATGTACAAGGACAGAATAGATAAGCTTTGACAATCACCTACTGTGAATGGTGGATCCCGTGTTATCACCTAAATATAGATCTGTCATTCTAATTCTGCCTGCAAGGATAAGCAGATAACTGCAGTAAAGTGATCTGTACAGTCCAAGAAGTGGCGCCAATGATTAGGCTTAGTGGCCAGTGGGAAAACTGAAGGATTTTATTTTTAGGACCATAAAAATTTTAAATAACAAATAATTCTTAAACATAAAACATGATTTAAACAACAGGACATTTTCTAATGACACATTCCCTTAAAAAACAAAGTAAATCCTGAAATAGCCCTTTAATTCTACAAACAAATAAACATTTTAGGGTTTCTGCTCAGTGAAAACAGGTGAGGTGCGATTTGCTGACAATCTAACATTTTTGCGAGCTGACCATACCTTAGCCAACCTCTAAAGACGAGGCAGAAATAGTATGTAAATGCATTATCTGATTTCTTTTGCAGAGCTGAGTGATCTTGTTTTGGCTTTCCACACATGGCAGAGCCATACACCTGAAGCCTGGTCAGAAGCAACGGATCCGGGGGCGGAGCCCGACCGCGCTAGATGGCGGCTGCTTAGGAAAAGTGCTCCCGCCACCAAGCTGACGAAAAGCCTTTAAAAGCAAGCTATCCCCTGCGAGATGGTGAAAATTCAGCCTAAAACTCACCCGGGGGAGTCGGCCGGTGCAGATAAACCAGCAAAGTCGCGAAAGAATATGGATAAATTCCTCTACAAGCATTCGTCTCAGCAGGCTGCAAGCGCTGGCAAGATGCCGCTGAAAGACCCAGCAGCACTGAGGCGGCGCGTGGAGGATCTCAGCGAGGATCCCGATTCAGATGCCGACACTACCTCCATAGACGTTATACCAGCCGTGCCCAGGAGGACTTACATCAGATATGGGAACCCCTGGGCCTTACTCCGGTGGAGGTCCCCTCATGGTTACCTTTCCCCCGTGGAGATGATTTACCCACCCTTAAAGCACCACCTGCTTGGTCGACTATCAAAAAACAAAAGGCCTTAGGGAACAAGAGCCCTGAGAGAGGATGCCTTTGACTGACTGTGTCCCTCTTCTTGCGGGTAGTCACCCAGTTGCTTGTTACTTATAACCAACAGCTTGCAAAATCCTTCCCATATTAGGATAGCTTTTTGTTATTTTCACCTAACTTAGCTAAAGGCTTATAAGTCTAATGCTTGGGCAGATTGGGCCACACGTATGTCCGTGTTTACCTCTCCCCTATTTGCTCCTTATGGAGTCCTATTGCTCTGTTGTGCATCGCCCATACCCGTTTCATTCGTTAGCTATCAGTTTATTGTTCTGTTTCAAAGTTGGATCATGTCAGGGGCAATTGGCGCCAACCTCATTTCTCGACACCTGCAAAGATGACTTCCTTAAAACTAAATTTATCCTCCTTCAACGTTCAAGGGTGTAATAACCCTGTGAAGAGGAGCCGTGTCTTTCAGATGTTGAGAAAGGAAAAGGCAAAGGTGATAATGCTGCAAGAAACTCACTTTAAGCGAGGACACACACCAAATCTGTCGTACTGTGGTTATCATTCCTGGCACCACTTTTGTTATGACCGTCCATCCAGAGTTGTTAAAGGGTTTCTACCACTTAGGTGTCACATATTTAGCTGTCAGACACTAGCGATCCGCTAGTGTCTGCTCTGGCCAACCATCCTAATATAATTGCTTTTGGGGCGGTGGTTTGGCTAAAAAAACTACTTTTATTAATATGCTAATGAGCCTCTAGGTGCTATGGGGGCGTCATTAGCACCTAGAGGCTCCGTCTACCTTCAGAAACTGCCGCCGCCGAGCGCGTCCCTCCAGCCCGCCCATCTCCTCCTGAATGCGATCGTATGTATTCTGCGCATGCGCAGTGAATGTCTGACAGCTTCCTTGCTCAGACATCTCCACTGCGCCTGCGCGATGACGCCATAGTGCTCCGAAGAACAGGCGCAGTGGAGAGGTCTGAGCAGGGAAGCCGTCAGACATTCACTGCGCATGCGCAGAATACAGGCGCTCACAAGGAGGATCGCATTCAGGAAGAGATGGGCGGGCTGGAGGGACGCGCTGGGCGGCGGCAGTTTCTGAAGGTAGACGGAGCCTCTAGGTGCTAATGACGCCCCCATAGCACCTAGAGGCTCATTAGCATATTAATAAAAGTAGTTTTTTTAGCCAAACCACCGCCCCAAAAGCAATTATATTAGGATGGTTGGCCAGAGCAGACACTAGCGGATCGCTAGTGTCTGACAGCTAAATATGTGACACCTAAGTGGTAGAAACCCTTTAATATTGAGTTCCACAAAAATTACAATTTCAGATCACACCCCTGTTTCTATATCCCAGATTTTTCCCTAGTTAACCAAAAGGGAATGGACATGGCAACTCAGCCCCACTCTCTTGGACACTTCCTTCCATATTACTACACTTACTAAAGAAAATCCAAAAACTATTTTGAGACCGACAAAGCATCTCCGGCCTCTATTTGGGAGGCCCATAAGTCCGTTATACGTGGAGAATTCATCTCCTTAGGTTCCCATTTTAAGAAGAAATGCCAATCACAAAGTTACATCCCTTTTATCCCGGATAGCGTCCCTGGAGAGCACTCATAAGAGGTCCCTAGCTCTGAAGGGGCATGAAGCGCTGTTGGAGCTCAGAAATGAGCTTAACACATTATTAAATGCAAAAGCCGCAAATGCCTCTCTCAAGATTAAACACAAACACTACGCACACGGCGATAAGGGCAATAAGGTCATGTCTGCACTTATTAAAAAAACGTGCTGAACGTTCGCACATCAACCAAATGAGATCCCATAATGGCAAACTCCTGACCAATATGCCCAACATAGCTAAGATTTTCACCTCCTACTACCAATTCTTATATAATCTCTGTCCCCAAGAACCTTCTGATGCCCTATCTGCTAGACTGGACAACATTCATACATTCTTGTCGGCCCTTAACCTACCCACACTTTCTAAAGAAGAGGGAGAATTGCTATTGGCACCAATCACTGCAGATTAAATCCGTAGGATCCTCAATTCAATACCCAAAGGCAAGATCCCGGGACCTGATGGGTTTCCCATAGCCTACTACAAAAAGTATTTCCATGTACTAGGCCCCCAACTAGTTACCTACTTTAACACTTTGCTCTCTGGTCCCCCGCCGGCGAGGCAGGAGTTAGAAGCCCATATAGCTATAGTCACAAAGCCAGGCAAGGATCCTGAAACCCCATCCAGTTATTGACCCATTTCCCTCCTGAATACGGATATAAAACTCTGGGCAAAATTACTGGCCCATAGGATCGCTCCCTTTCTCCAGAAACTGATATCCCCTGAACAGTCCAGGTTCGTGGGGGGGCAGAGTGTGCAGGGACAGTACATTCCAAGTTCAACAGGTGATTGAATATGCCTTATCTAACAATACTCAGCTCACTCTGCTCAGTACGGACACTGAGAAAGCTTTTGACAGAGTGGACTGGAGTTTTATGAACAGTTTTACTGTTCTTGTCTGACCCAGTGGTAGCTTTCCCAGCTATTCAATTGTTCGACGACTTTGGACACCTGTCCAATTTCAAGATAAACCTGTCCAAATGCACAGCCCTAGGCATTAAGGTACCCACCAAAGTAATCTCCATCCTAGTAACATAGTACATAAGTACATCCTCTAAGAAATTTCCTTTCCAATGGGCCACCTCCCATATCAATTATCTTGGGGTAAACATCCCCAGTGACCCTGCCATGTCTTTCAAATTAAACTACCCTGAGCTCCTTTCCAGCATCAGACTACAAGTTAACCGCCTCAGGACCACCGCACGCAGGATTGCATCCTGGCGGCGGCCCTGTTATTCTTCTTGGACACGCCGGCGCGTCATCTCGCGAGAGGCGAGATTTCCTGTGAACGCGGGCACACAGGAGCGCGCGTTCACAGGATCCGGAGGTAAACGAGTGCATCTACAGCCTGCCAGTGGCGATCATTCACTGGCAGGTTGTAGATGTGATTTTTCTTTTTTTTTAACCCTTGAAAGGTATATCAGACACTGTTTTATTAACAGCATCTGATATACCTGCTACCTGGTCCTCTGGTGGTCACTTTTGCTTGAATCGACCACCAGAGGACACAGGCAGCTCTGTAATAAGTAGCACCAGGCACCACACTACACTACACCCCCCCCCCCCCCCCGTCACTTATTAACCATTGATCACCCCCCTGTAAGGCTCCATTCAGATGTCCGTATGAATGATTTATATTCCAAACTTCTCACGCTTTAGGGCCCCTAAAATGCCAGGGCAGTATAAATACCCTATAAGTGACCCCATTTTGGAAAGAAGACACCCCAAAGTATTCCGTGAGGGGCATGGCAAGTTCCTCGAATATTTTTTTTTAGGGCACAAGTTAGCGGAAAATGTTTTTTTTTTCTCTTACAAAATCATTTTCCGCTAATTTGTGCCCCCAAAAAAACTTCTATGAACTCGCCATGCCCCTCACGGAATACCTTGGGCTGTCTTCTTTTCAAAATAGGGTCACTTGTGGGGTATTTATACTGCCCTGGCATTTTAGGGGTCCTAAAGCGTGAGAAGAAGTCTGGAATCCAAATGCCTAAAAATGCCCTCCTAAAAGGTACTTATTGGAATCCTATTTCTTTCACGGACAACGGTTCGCGGACCCATTCATGGCAATGGGTCAGTGAAAAAACACGGAGGCACACAAGATTTTCGTCTGCGTCCTTTTTTTTCCTATTTGCATAGCAAACTTGACTTAGATTTTTTATTTTTTTTAATTTCCTTCATGTCTGGAGATCCTCCAAAAATAAAGGAAGACACACGGAAACAAAAACGGACGCGGATCACGGAACAACGGAACCCCTTTTTGCGGACCGCCAAAAAATACTGTCGTGTGCATGATGCCTAAAAGACAACTTTTACCATTTTTTTATACAAAAGTTGTCATTTGACAGAGATATTTCTCTCACCCAGCATGGGTATATGTAAAAATACACCCCAAAACACATTGCCCTACTTCTCCTGAGTACGGCGATACCACATGTGTGACAGTTTTTTGCAGCCTAGGTGCACAAAGGGGCCCAAATTCTTAAGAGCACCTTTAGGATTTCACAGGGCATTTTTACGCATTTGGATTCCAAACTACTTATCACGCTTTAGGTCCCCTAAAATGCCAGGGCAGTATAAATACCTCACAAGTGACCCCATTTGGGAAAGAAGACACCCCAAGGTATTCCGTGAGGGGTATGGTGAGTTCATGTAAAATTTTATTTTTTGTCACAAGTTAGTGGAATATGAGACTTTGTAAGAAGAAGAAAAAAAAAAAAAAAAAAAAAAACATTTTCGGCTAACTTGTGACAAAAAATTAAAACTTCCATGAACTCACAATGCCCGTCAGCGAATACCTTAGGGTGTTTACTTTCCAAAATGGGGTCATTTGTGGGGTGTTTCTACTGTCTGGGCATTGTAGAACCTCAGGAAACATGACAGGTGCTCAGAAAGTCAAAGTGTGTAAATTCACATTTTTTGCACCATAGTTTGTAAACGCTATAACTTTTACCCAAACCAATAAATATACACTTATTGCATTTTTTTTTTTTTTTATCAAAGACATGTAGACCAATAAATTTCGAGAAAGTTATATAGAAATGTAGTTTTAATTGAAAAATTTTACAACAGAAAGTGAAAAATTTTGTTTTTTTGCAAAAATTTTGGTCAATTTCGATTCATATAAAAAAAAAGTTAAAATGTCAGCAGCAATGAAATACCACCAAATGAAAGCTCTGTTAGTGAGAAGAAAAGGAGGTAAAATTCATTTGGGTGGTAAGTTGCATGACCGAGCAATAAACGGTGAAAGTAGTGCAGTGCAGAATTGTAAAAAGTGGTCTGGTCATTAAGGGGGTTTAAGCTAGGTGGGCTGAAGTGGTTAAAGACCTCAACATCCCATATGTGTCATGGATAGGCAGAAAGAATCTTGTAAAGTAGTATTTACTTCCAAAACTGCTCTACACAATGCAATCACTCCCCATATTCCTTCCAGATTCATATTTGCTGTCTATCCGCAGACTCTTTTCCTCCTTCGTGTGGAAACGGGCCAGACCTTGTCTGACCTACTCCATACTGTCATTGCCCAAACAAAGATGGATTTGGGCTGCCTGATGTCAAGTCTTATTACCTAGCAATTCTAATGAGACTTCACACTGAACTCACAAACCCTCGCATCATAAAATTAGGCTGCCAAATCGCCCGGGTAGCGATTCCCCCTACAGACCTAGCCAACCTATCGAGGGTGCACACTGTGCCGTTGTCGGGCATTGGTGGCCCCCCCCCCCCCCACGCAGGGGCCTCCTCTCTACTTGGTCCAAATTATCCTCCCTTTTAAATTTCCCTAAAAGTCCCTCACCATTTATGCCCATGAGGCTTCTCCCCTTCTTTTTACAAAAGGGTTATGTTGGCATGTGGCCTGCTTTTGGGGATCACACGGTAGGAGATATGCTAAAGGGCAATGTGATCCCTTCTCAGAGTACCCTTCAGGAATTGCTCAGTATCTCAAAATGGTCTATTCATTACTCTCACTTCTACTCATTTTGCCAGAAATATTTAGCCATTGATCAGAGTAATTTTACACCTTCTTGGTACAATGCTATTCTGGAGTCTCCAAATCAAAAGGAAAAATAATTTTCTCGTTTATATATAACAAAATATTAGAAACCAATGCTCCCACTAAACCGCATTAGTGAAAGTGACACTTCTAAGATTCTCAAAAATTCGCATGGAGCTCTGAGGTGTGTCCGGTTACAAGAAAATTCATTTAAGCTAATAACACAATGGTACCAAACCCCCTCTCTATTGCATAAGATGAACCCCTCTTTACCTTCAGTCTGCTGGAGATGCCACATCAATCCTGGTACAGCATTCCATATCTGGTGGGCATGCCCAAAAATAACGCAATACTGGGAGGAGGTGTCAAAGGCTGTACAGCATATATGCTCTATTAGTACCCCCCCCCCCCCCATCACCCTTACTAGTGCTTTTAAAAACTTACCCTCAGTAAATTACCCATTGTTTAGGGCATGCACTTACCTAATAGCTGCAGCAAAACTTCTTATTCCTCTCCATTGGTTATCAGATCGGACCCCCTCTATATCAGACTAGACTTACAAAGTTCAGGAAATATATAGGTTAGAGGAATTGTCCAGTTGGGAAAATTTCTCACATGATTGCCATCTCGACCTCTGGTCCCCCTGGTGTAACAAGAATACCTGCCCTTCTTCCCCTCCTCACTCAATTCTAGTGTCCTAAATTCTTCTGTTTTGCTCGTCTCCAAGTTCTGTAAAACGCATTCTTTATTCAACCAACCCAATATACTGCCATTTGTAACCACTGACGTGATCCTAGGCCTGTGGCCTTTTGTGTTATGTTTATCAAAATATGATATCTGTAATCTACACATCATTGTACAATATATACCTTGTCTTTATGAAAACCAAATAAAGATTTGTTTAAAAAAAAAAAAAAAAAAAAAAAAAAAAAAAAGGGCAACAGATCGATACAGAATCCAGCAGTAAAAAAAAAACCTCCATATGAAATCAGGGGTGCAGTGTACAATGCCTCTTTATAAGGGCTCATGCACACAAACGTGTTTTTCTTACAATTCTGTTCCGTTTTTTTTTACAGGTCCGTATAAGGAACCATTAATTTCAATGGGGATTGAAAAAAAAAAAAAACGAAAATTACTCCATGTGCATTTAGTTATTCTTTTCCGTTTTGTGGACAAGAACGGGCATTGTTAGAATGGATCCACAAAAAAAAAAAAAAAAAATAAAACGAATGCAACATGGATGTCACACAGATGTCATCCGTTTTTGTTTTATTGGGCGGATCCATGTTTTGCAGACCACAAAATACATATGGTTGTGTGCATGAGCCCTAACTCTGGGGCTGTGCAGAGTCGTAATATGCTTGTGTATACGAGCCCCTACAATGTAAAACAATAGCCAGGATTTCCAACTGGTTTGTGGCTCTTGTGGTATTTGTCTTTAATTACGAGGCCCTGGTGGAAAGCCAATATGGGCGCTCCCTTTGTGGGATATATAATCGTAACCATTATAGGATGCATTAAACATTTGCTTTAAATGAATAGATCTCTGTTGTCCGGGTGCATCCCATGCGATACTTGTGCAGATCACATAACAGTTCTTCATCGTTGTTGTACGCTAGTATTTTTGTGCCTTTGTTTGCTTGGGGAGGGTGGAGACGCAGAACCAGAAGGAAAACCTCAAGCTTTTATTTTATCCTGATGTTCATCCCGAAACAGAGAAGCATTCCTGAGCTTTCATCTGCTCTGAGAGGCCCAAGGAAGATTCCTCTCCATTATCATGATTATCTTACAAATTCTAATCAGTCCCATTTAGCTGAATGACAACCAGCAACCTATTGAGTTTCAGGTTTTGTCAAATATCTATTTACAATAAATGACTGATGTACGGTTGTTGGAGGAGGTCTTTAGAGAAGGGGGTATGATAATTAGATCTTCCATCAATTTTTTGCATTTTTACCCTGCCTCTTCAGCTCGTGTATAATGTACTATATTAAATTTAAGTCTCCATGAGTCATTCCTGTTCCTTCACAAGCCGATCTGTTGACTTACAAGCCACACAACATTTAAAACATGAACTGCACCTAAATCTGATACTGCAGTTTTGGGCAGTCAGTATTCATTACCTCATCCACCTTAATTTAATTTGGCTTGTGGAAATTGTCATTGGACTCACAACAGGCCCCGTTAGGGCCCGACCTCCATTCTACTCCATCCAATCTAACCTTTTGTGGTTACCTTTCAAAATGACCACATTACAGATCATGTATGAAACTTCAGATGGTCATGTAGTACATTGGGTCATCACAAACCAAGTTTGGTCTCCCATCAGAACAATAATCTGAATAGGTTCCTGCAAACTGATCTGAAATCTGACAGTATCGGTATTTGCCCTGCTTAAAGGTGTTATCTCATCTCCTACATTGATGGTATATTACTATGTCAGAGGTGGGACCTGCTCCTATCTCCAGAATGGGGCCCCTAAAGTGAAGTAGAACACACTGCGCTGGCGCTCAGCAGTGTTTGGAATGAAGGGATGGCCATGCGTGTACAGTGCGCTCTCCTTCCCTTTTGGTGAAAGGAAGGCATTTTATTTGACACTCAGCAATGTAGGAGATGAGACAGCCCTTTTAACAACTTTTCGTCTTACGATCACTATCATTTTAAATGTGCCTTGTAGAGGGTGATCTGAAACATGAACGAGTTATGGAAACTCTAATGTCCACATAAACAAGAAAGACTTTGGTCTAGATGGATTAATACAGCAAAATCAGCTGTAAATGAACCCTCAGAATATGATTGTCTACCCTTCTATTCGTATGGGTCCAGAAAATGTCGGGTGATGGACCTTGAGGTCATCGGTGGCAGAAAGCAACAGAACACAAAAGTATAAAAATAAGAAAAAAAAACAAACAACAAATAAAACCACAAAACAAACATTCCCAAGCACTAAAGGACTGCCTGTGAAAAAAAAAATCTAAAAACTTGCAATAGATTTACTAATTCTATAGATGGCATAAACTTAGACTTGCCGTCTCAACCTGCACCAAATTTATTACAGGGGCTCAGGCTGGGTAATAAACGTGGTGCAGGGATAGACACTTTAGTTTAAACGTACACCAACTATTGGTTGGTGTAGCAAGCGAGAGAATTTTACTATAGAATATGGCACAAAACATTCCATCTTAGGCCATGCCCCTTTTTCAGAAGGCCACAATACTCTTAACCGAGAAGAGCCAAACGACACCACATTTTGAAGCAAAATCTAGGTGCACTCATATTGGCAAATATGGCGGAACATTTTTCACTTTTATATTTTACCAAAAGACCTTTAAAAAAAATTTTTTTTTACTTAGCATTTTGGAAGTTGTTTTTTTTTTTTTTAAATGGTTACATTTAATTATCTTGTTGCCTGCTGAGCGTAGCCGTCCTTGTTGGGTGTGTATACTTGGCCTCATTAATGCTGCATCCATAGTGATTGTGTTTGACTGGAAGACTCATATTAAAAAGGGCTGTCTACAAATGATGGTCCCTTTAACAAAAGTTATACAGACAAGTTGAGACAAGTAAAGTCGCAAATTATGGTGCATGCCATATCTGTGCCACAATTTGAGACTTTTTGAACTTTTGAAAAGTGGCAAGAAAAGGGTGTGAGGCCTAGCGGTAGGGGTGGCGAATCGAGCGGCCTGCCGGATTTACGCCAGTTTCTGGCTGGCACAGACTTCAGTTTATGGCGTAGGGAGTTCCAGAGATGCTTCTAGACACAACTCACTCTGGCGCAGAGGAATCAAGACTGGCATACGTCCCTCAACGTGTCACTTTTGTTAAATCTATATTAAAAGGCAATGTCCAGGATTAAAGAAACATGGTTGCTCTCTTCCAAAAACAGCACCGATGTTTCTCTAATCCTATACAAGTGATTCTTTATGTATTTTAAAAAACAAAACAAAACAAAAAACACACAATTACCATAAAAACTATATATTTTTTTTAAAAAGGAGCAGACACAAATTTTCAACCAATTCTAATTAGCATTGGAAAAAGCACTAAGGAAACTGAAGAGACAGGAATTTTTAGTACATACATATTTAATTATAAAATGTCTCTCTTCCTTAGAGGCTAATAAATATAAATATATATATATATATATATATATATATATATATATATATATATATATATATATATATATATATATATATATATATATATATATATAATCCAGAAAAATAGGCGGCACTCCGAGAAAAATGACAAGTGAACTTTATTCACCCAGGTGGTGCAACGTTTCGGTTCTGCACTAGAACCTTTTTCTGGATTATACATTGGGGTAAGAAGCCTATTCCCCTGGAGACGTGCACCCTTTTTCTATTTGATTGCGTTCCAGTGCCGCCATTTTTCCATATATATAGTGAATATGAGCGATGAATAGTTGGGGTTTCCTTTTGTTTATGTAAAGCAAAAAACTAAAAAGATTAAAATTTACCCGATTAAAAAAAAAAAAAAAACGATGGGGGAGATTTATAAAGATCACAACATTTCTGGAGCGAGGGAGATGATAACTCTCGAAGTTATAATTTTAATTTACTTTCAAACATCCAGCAGCAATTGAGGCACTAACAGGGCATTTTAGGGGCCAGACTTTGAGCGTAGGTGTGCTTTATACAGGCTATGCTGTGTCCATAGATTTGCTGTAGCTGTTCGGATGGCTGGTCTCAGACGATCATGGAGGTGAACATGCTGGATGTGGAGGCCCTGGACTGGAGTAGTTACACGTGGTCTGCAGTTGTGATGCCTGTTGGATGTACTGCCAAATTCTCATAAACGCCTTTAGAGACGGCTTATGGTAGAGAAATTAACATTCATTGCACAGGAAACAGCTCTGGTAGACATTCCTGCAGGCAGCATGCCAATTGTACGCTCCCTCAAACGTTGTGACATCTGTGGCATTGTGCTGTGTGATCAAACTGCACATTTCAGAGTGGCTTTTTATTGTGGGCAGTCTAAGGCACACCTGTGCAATATTCATGCTGTCTAATCAGCACCTTGATATGCCACACCTGTGAGGTGGGATGGATTATCTCGGCAAAGGAGAAGTGCTCACTAACACAGAGTTAGACAGTTTTGTGAACAATATTTGAGAGTAATGGGTCTTTTGTGTATGTAGAAAATGTTTCAGATCTTTGAGTTCAGCTCATGCAAAATGGGAACAAAACCAAAAGTGGTGTTTATATTTTTGTTCAGTGTGTATCACCAAATTTTAAGGCGATCATACACTGTTAAAGAGGACCTTTCACTAGTTTAAAAACTAAAAACTAACTATATCAGTGGGCAGAGCGGCGCCCAGGGGTCCCCCTGCACTTACTAGTATGTCTGGGTGCCGCTCCGTTCGCCCGGTATAGGCTCCGGTGTCTGCAGCTCCCTCTGTTGTACTGGGCAGAGTTTTTGTATTAGGGTTGTCCCTTGCTGCAGCGCTGGCCAATCGTAGCGCACAGCTCATAGCCTGGGACTGCAGCAAGGGACAACCCTAATACAAAAACTCCGCCCAGTAGAACAGAGGGAGCCGCAGACACCGGAGCCTATACCGGGCGAACGGAGCGGCGCCCAGACATACTAGTAAGTGCAGGGGGACCCCTGGGCGCCGCTCTGCCCACTGATATAGTTAGTTTTTAGTTTTTAAACTAGTGAAAAGGTCCTCTTTAAAATTGAACAAAACGGACAATGTCAGCCAAAATAAATCGCTAGTTGGGTGAAATGTAACAACAAATGATCTTTCTAGCCCAGTCATCGCCTGAAAATAATTTGGCCATGTTTGAAATTCTTGCTCAAAAAAGATAATTTCTGGATGAAAGATCTTTCTTTAAAAAAACGTTCCCAAAAAGATTTGAGTCCGCCGCCCGTTTTCATTGAACAACCGTAACGGTCAATATGAACTAAAAAGGTGTATGGCCGCGCCTGCGAAATGATCGTTCACCACATGATTGATTGTTCAACCATCAACCCATTTCTATCTAATGTGCATGGCCACCTTTAGGTATGGATCAGTTCTCTAGTTATTTAAATTTTTAAAAAAATGATTTCCTGCACAAAAAAAGAAAAACCCACTCTTCCCTGGTATATGCAAACTGAACACATCTGCAAATCATGGACCATTTCTATGACAGGTATTCATAAAATCATATAACACAACCAAAGAAGGAAACACACACAAGCAAATGTCCATCCCATTAGAAGGGTATGATGCATTGCTTCAGATTAAATACAAAAAAAAGAGGTTTCCTGATAAACAGTGTCATGGAGCCGCGACGAAAATTTATTGGAAACCTCAATGGAAATCGCTTGCAAATCAATGCATTTTAAAGGCAAAGTCAAACAAAACAATGCTTCCTGTATAACTGTATGCAACACAGTGACATATTAATACCGGCGAATAAAGACCATCTTCCAAAGTGGGGCTTGTGATCATCGGCTTAATGGGCCCTGGGCCTGCTGGCATAAAGATGTCTTTCATTAGCTTCCAGATTGCTGCTGTAGACAAATTCTTACGAAAACATAATAGTCTCCGCTGCATTCCCTTCTCCTGTCATCCCGGATGCAAGACTCATTTGCCACACAGTATCATGTTTGACAATGAGAATTTGAAACCAAAATGTATTTTTCCTAATTTCCATGAATAATGCAGGAGCCTTGTGCGGCATGCGGAGAGGCACTGCCTGGCAGAACTGCTTTGCATAATCACTATATATCCTACTACTGAAAATGGGGGATCAGAAAATAACCTTAACGACTTGGTTAAAAGCAGACGAAGCAGGCATTTCCTATCTGGGGGTGTGTTTTTTTTTTTTTGCTGCCTCCCACGATAAACACTACTGGTCAAACAACTATGTCATCTGTCTATGAAGAAATGGCAGCAGGGGACTGGGACCTGCTTTATTTCTGGTAATGAGCAGCCATTCAACGGGAGCCCAAACTTGTGCGTCTGTGTAATGCCTCTGACCCATGTTCAAAGTTATCTAAAGCATTGCATAAAACAAAAAAACAAAAAATGGTAAAAAAGGACAGCGAACAGCTGCAAAGCCCAAGTCACAGCCAGCTTAGCCAGCTGACAAGATAGCAGCAACCAGATGGTACTGCCGGGAATTGTCTCTCGCTGCTACGGAGGTGGCGATGGGATGGCACAGCATTTTTCTGCTTGGCTGCTTCCAATCATGGCTTACCCCAATGGCAAGAATGTGCAATTACCAGCACTGCAGGCGGTCCCACAGGAGAGAATGCACCCGTGCAATGCAAAAATAATACAGCTTGCAGGATTCAATGACCAGCTGCCAAACCACACACATAGACGGGAGCTTGGACACAGCGCACAGGTCATTAGCTTTCTGTGGGTTACGCGGAGACGTATACTTACTCCGTTCAGGTGTGTAAACGCCAATGTAATATGGCTACTGACGCGATTAAGTATTTGGCTTTATTCTATAGGCGTCCTCTATTACAGACATGCATAAAAAGAATAAAAAAGAAAGATAAAGGACACAATACACCGCAATAAAACGTAAATGCATACACACTAATAATCTGTATGTATAGCACCCTACCTAGACGTCTATCCAACCATCCATAACTTATCCACTCTATATCCATTACAGGGAATGTGCCATCAGAAAATGACCTCCTGTTTAGATCATATTTTTATGTTTAACATTTTTAAAGCATTTTTTATGTTATTTTCCATATCAATACCTATTTTTAAACAAAAAACATAAAATCCTGCATTTTTCGCACTTGCCACTAGGCCTACTAGTCGCCACTTCTTCTGACCAGGCTTCAGGTGTATGGCTCGGCCATGTGTGAAAAGCTAAAACAAGATCACTCTTATCTGATTTCTGTTGCAGAGCTAACGCATTTTCATACTATTTCTGCTCCTTTTTCAGGTTGGCTAAGGTATGGTCAGCTCGCCAAAATGTTAGATTGTCAGCAAATCGCACCTCACCTGCTTTCACCGAGCAGAAACCCTAAAATTTATTTCATTTTTAATAGAATTAAAGGGCTATTTCCGGATTTACCTATTGTTTAAATCATGTTTTATGTTTTTTAAGAATTTTTGATGTTATTTTCAATTTTTATGTTCCTAAACATAAAATCCGTTTTCCCACTGGCCACTAAGCCCAATTTAATGGCGCCACTTCTTGGTCTGTACAGATCACTTTACTGCAGTTATCTGCTTATCTGTCATTTTAATCCTGCCTGTAGTAAATATCACCTCTATGTACTGATAAGACAGGATCGACCATTCACAAGAGGTGATTGTCAAAGCTTATCTATTCTTTCTTTGTACAATGACGTCTGCACAGGTCAGGGCATGCCTAGAAAACGCTCTAATAGGAGCAATGGCCGCCTCTTTTGACTAGATTACGCCTATAAAAGAGGGGGAGGGGACAGGGATGTGGAATACATAGAACCGATCAACAAGGAATGGCAGTCATTTCAGTTTCAAGGGGCCAGTACACACAAAACTTTTTTTTTTTTTCAATCTAGTATGCTCTTAGGAGTAAAAACAAAAAAAAAACAAACCCTAAGGTCGAAAACCCCTACAAAAAAAAAAAATATTAAAAAGAAAAATGTCAAGGAATAATCCAAAACCATGATCTGCCAGGATTAATTTGTAAATTGAGAATGCATCATGTTGAAACCATAGCAGAATACATTTTAAAAGTTTTTGTACTATAAAAAATAAATAAAGCAATTAACAAAAAACAACAACAACAACAACAAAGGAATGGAGCTATATAACCAAGATAGATTATGACGACACGACATGGCTGGCCAGAATGTAAGTTTCATCCTGAAAAAATGCCAATGCTGACAGATCCAGAAACACAAAGGTCAAGTTAAAAATCTGAATGCATAAAGCGCGTCGGAACATGCACAAGGGCACCATTCAAATAAGAGCCCGAATCCATGTTTTAGGTTTAAAAAGATTTTATTTATTTATTTATTTTTTAAAGAAGGATGGGTGCTTTAATCCAAATGGTAATGACACACGCCGGTCCGACATTACTTGAAATTGAGTGATTTGCACGTTCTGACAAGTTTACAGAACTCGGATAAATGGCATGAATGATTTCAATATATGCTCATACTTTTGAACCAAATGGTGAAGGTTAAAATCTTTCCTTTCAAGGGCCTCAATCAGCCACAAAGGAAAACAGTAATCACTGTCTTTTCAGCCGGCCCAACCGCATTTGTCAGCCCTTTCTCCGTCAATGCAGCCCGAGCAATCAACCTGCCAAGCATTCAGAATGGAAAAACAATCTGAAAATACAGGGTATAATGCACCTGCCAGTGAAAATGGCCATTTCAAGAAAAGCTAGTGATCTCAGTGACCCTGCTGAGGAGGCGGTGGTGCAAAGGGGAAAGAGCGCTTCAAAGAAATCTTACTGATCTGCACTCACTAACACACTGACACTTTTTTTTACAAAGCATGCCAGTTAGGGCTTTTTGTGCTTCTTGGAAAGGAGAGAGAGAAAGCTTTTTGGGGGCAAAATAATCACGAAATGGAAAGGAGATGGTGGCGGCGGGGAGGGGTTGGCTGAAATAAGCTGCTCATGAGGAGGTGAATGATAAAGGACAAGGGCTAGAATAACCATGTGCAGGGGCCTGCGATGTAGTTAATAGATGCACACCTCTGTAGGCTGTGCAATATATATATATATCTATCACAAATATATATTTTATCTCATTGCAGCAGTAGAGTCTCACTTAAATCCTATTAAAACACAACAAACAATTCCCAATATACACCATATCATTCCCCTTTTGTTTGCCCTGCCTAATCACCTGCCTTAAAAAAAGTGTCCTCCTTTCTTATGGGTCAACCAGTATGTAGGTGTCCACAGGGGAGATATGGAAGGAGGGGGAAGTGGTATAAGAAAAATACAGTGGAATTACCATCAACCAGATGACCGGTAAGGTGCCAAAGCCACCCGTGTCAAATCACCACATCCTCTAGGCAAGGAAGAACAACCCATCACTGTTAATGGCTTTTTACCTGGGCCAAGGATCCTGCGAATTATCAGAAATGAATGTTTTTACAAAAAGCTTGTTTGTTGGGTAATCTGACATTTAGGCTGCATATAAAAAAATAAAAAAAATTGTTTATGAGCAACAGATTACCCTCTGGAAATCGGGATCTGCTACTGACAAGCGATCATTCACTACAATAGAGTTCAGCTGCAATACCAGATACAACCCAAGGACAGGTGTGGCTCTGTTTATACAAGAACACAGACATACTTTCCTAAGGCTAGTTGCACACTAGAGTCTGGGATCCAGCAGGCTGGACCTCTGCCCACGCAGCAGTTTTTTTTCCGGCCGATTCTCTGCATATTTGCCGAATGTGGACGGATCTCTGCCGGTCCATATAATAGTGAATAGGACCAGACGGAGCCTTACAAACCTCTGGCAATGCAGAGTACACAGGCTGATCTCTGACGCTAGTGTGCAACTAGACTAAGGCCTCTTTCACGAGCAAGCTTTCCGCGCGGGTGCAAGGCGTGACGTGAACGCACTGCACCCGCATTGAATCCTGACCCATTGATTTCAATGGGGCTGTGCACATGAGCGTTTTTCACGCGTCACTTCTGTGTTGCGTGAAAATCGCAGCATGTTCTGTATTCTGCGTTTAGAAGTGAATGGGGCTGCGTGAAAAACGCATTGCATCTGCAAGCAAATCCGGGTGCGATGCGTTTTTCACTGATGGTTGCTAAGAGATGTTATTTGTAAATCTTCAGTTATTTATCACGCGCATGAAAAATGCATCAAAACGCATTGCACCCGCGCGGAAAAAAAACTGAACAACTCAACGCAATCGCAGACAAAACTGACTGAACTTGCCTGCAAAATGGTGCGAGTTTCACTGAACGCACCCTGAACGCATCCGGAGCAAATCCGCAACGCCCGTGTGAAAGATGCCTAAGGCTTGACAACAACTTTAAAGGGAATGTATCAAAAAAAAAATTACTAGTGTTTAAATCATGTTTTCATGTTAAACATATCTTTAAAGAATTGTTGGTGGTTATTTTTTATTTCCCATGTCAATATCTATTTTTACACAAAAACCATAATATTTAGCAGTTTTCGCACTGGGCACTAAGCCTAAAAATAGGCACCACTTTTTGCTTTGTGCAGATCACATTACTGCAGTTATCTGCTTATCAATACAGACAGGACACCATTATGGCAGATACCACCTACAAAAGATAATACAGGATCCATCATTCACAATAGGTGATATCACCGTTTATCTCTTCTTTCCTTGTACAATGACCTCTGCACAGGGCACAGGGCATGCCTAGAAAACTCTCCCATAGAAGTCAGGACCATTGTGGTCCATGGTGGCGTATCTCTAAATGCTGTTAACAGCTCAGGTAAGATGGCCGCCCCATAATCATGTTCAGGAAATAGAATAAAATATTTACAATCAGAAAATAAAAACAGATTAGAAAAAAAGGATGTGTGTTACTATCTGGTGTCAACTGGCAGAAAAGAATGTCGGTCACACAATTCCTTTAAAGTGGTTCTCCAGGATTTACATACTGATGACCCATCCTCCGGATAGGTCATCAATATGAGATTGTTGGGGATCAGACTCCTGGCACCCCTGCTGATCCGCTGTTTGAGGAAGCAGAGGTGCTCACCAAAGTTTCATTGAGCGCCACACATTTGGTAGCAGCTGTACTTGGTATTGCAGCTCAGCCCCATTCACTTGAAGAGGACTGCACCTAGTGACCGATGAACGTGAGGTCACATGGTCTAGAAAAAGTCCTTTAAAGGCCACTTTCAAACTCACATTTTGGCTTTCCGTTTGTGAGATCTGTTCAGGGCTCTCACAAGCGGTCCAAAACGGATCAGTTTTGTCCTAATGCATTCTGAATGGAAAAGGATCCGCTCAGAATGCATCAGATTGCCTCCGTCTCCATTTTGCTCTGGAGACTGACACCAAAACGCTGCCTGCAGCGTTTTGCTGTCCGCCTGACGAAGCGGAGCCAAATGGCACATAATGTAAGTCAACGGGGACGGATCCGTTTTCTCTGACACAATCTGGCACAATAGAAAATGGATCCGTCTCCCATTGACTTCCAATGGTGTTCATGACGGATCCGTCTTGGCTACGTTACAGATAATACAGACGGATGCGTTCATGACGGATGCATGCGGTTGTATTATTTTAACGGATTCGTTTTTGCAGATCCATGACGGATCGGCCCAAAACGCGGTTTGGAGAACACTGTTCCTAAAAGACAGCACTGGCTACTTAAAAAAATATATAAATAATAACGACCATCTTGATTACAAGCTACAGCCTTTTGTGAGAATAAATGTCCCAGCATACAACCACAGTACATCTAAATGCTCGGGCGACAGCTATCTCTTCCAACCCTCTCATACACATAGTCAGGTCTATAAATATTGGGACATCAACACAATTGTAACATTTTTGGCTCTATACCCCACCACAATGGATTTGAAATGAAACAAACAAGATGTGCTTTAACTGCAGACTGTCGGCTTTAATTTGAGGGTATTTACATCCAAATCAGGTGAACGGTGTAGGAATTACAACAGTTTGCATATGTGCCTCCCACTTGGTAAGGGACCAAAAGTAATGGGACATAATATTCATAAATCAAACTTTCACTTTTTAATACTTGGTTGCAAATCCTTTGCAGTCAATTACAGCCTGAAGTCTGGAACGCATTGACATCACCAGATGCTGGGTTTCATCCCTGGTGATGCTCTGCCAGACCTCTACTGCAACTGTCTTCAGTTCCTGCTTGTTCTTGGGGCATTTTCCTTTCAGTTTTGTCTCCAGCAAGTGAAATGCATGCTCAATCGGATTCAGGGCAGGTGATTGACTTGGCCATTGCATAACATTCCACTTCTTTCCCTTAAAAAACGATTTGGTTGATTTTGCAGTATGCTTTGGGTCATTGTCCATCTGCACTGTGAAGTGCCGTCCAATGAGTTCTGAAGCATTTGGCTGAATATGAGCAGATAATATTGCCTGAAACACTTCAGAATTCATCCTGCTGCTTTTGTCAGCAGTCACATCATCAATAAATACAAGAGAACCAGTTCCATTGGCAGCCATACATGCCCACGCCATGACACTACCACCACCATGCTTCACTGATGAGGTGGTATGCTTAGGATCATGAGCAGTTCCTTTCCTTCTCTATACTCTTCTCTTCCCATCACTCTAGTACAAGTTGATCTTGGTCTCATCTGTCCATAGGATGCTGTTCCAGAACAGTGAAGACTTTTTTTGGATGTCGTTTGGCAAACTCTAATCTGGCCTTCCTGTTTTTGAGGCTCACCAATGGTTTACATCTTGTGGTGAACCCTCTGTATTCACTTTGGTGAAGTCTTCTCTTGATTGTTGACTTTGACACACATACACCTACCTCCTGGAGAGTGTTCTTGATCTGGCCAACTGTTGTGAAGGGTGTTTTCTTCACCGGGGAAAGAATTCTTCGGTCATCCACCACAGTTGTTTTCCGTCGTCTTCCGGGTCTTTTGGTGTTGCTGAGCTCACCGGTGCGATCCTTCTTTTTAAAAATGTTCCAAACAGTTGTTTTGGCCACGCCTAATGTTTTTGCTATCTCTCTGATGTTTTTTTGTTTTGTTTTTTCCAGCCTCATGATGGCTTGCTTCACTGATAGTGACAGCTCTTTGGATCTCATCTTGAGAGTTGACAGCAACAGATTTCAAATGCAAATAGCACACTTGAAATGAACTCTGGACCTTTTATCTGCTCATTGTAATTGGGATAATGAGGGAATAACACACACCTGGCCATGGAACAGCCGAGAAGCCAATTGTCCCATTACTTTTGGTCCCTTAACAAGTGGGAGGCACATATGCAAACTGTTGTAATTCCTACACCGTTCTCCTGATTTGGATGTAAATACCCTCAAATTAAAGCTGACAGTCTGCAGTTAAAGCACATCTTGTTCGTTTCATTTCAAATCCATTGTGGTGGTGTATAGAGCCAAAAATTTTAGAATCGTGTTGATGTCCCAATATTTATGGACATGACTGTACATGTTCAGCTCGGCTGAACATGTACAGGTATTCTACATAGAGCAAAAAAAGCAGCTGAAAGACACTTCTGGAGACGTCTTATGTGCTGGGAGAACAAAAGGATCTGCCAAACATTTTTTTATCACCCGACAGAGTTGGGAGCTCTCCATACACATTAGAGTGTCGGCCAAATCACTGTAAAGGAAAAAACGTTCTATAACTAATAACCAACTTTTGACCCTACAGAGCTTGGAAGAAAATAACCGGAGACCAACAGATCTTCACGAAGACCTCCTCAAACAATTCCCTGTATTTCAGCACCCGGGTCCCTTGTGATGCTTTGGTGGACTAGGGTTAATTGTGGTTTTAAGTGGAATTAGACTGAACAAAGAGACATTAAATCAATTTGCCATCACAAAACAATACAACTATGACGTGTATTCCATATGATACAGATAACAGAAACCATGAGAAGTAAATCAAGGTTCCCATTTATAGCTGATCTGGACAATGCATCCACTTATAAAGATATTATAAAACCGCTGACCAGATACCTGTTGAAGGTGGTTTTCCTTTGACACTGTACGAGACAAATGCCAAAACACGTACCATATTTATCACCCTATAAGAGGCACCTGCCCATAAGACATACCTACGTTCTAGATGAGGGGAAAAAATAAAAATAAATATCTTTCATTAGAACCCCCAATGTTAATCAGAACTCAGCTTAGAGCACCAATCAGACCTCAGATCACAACGTCAATGTGAATAAGAACCCCTCATTCAGAACGCCAATGTAAATGACCCCAAGCAGACCTCAGATCACACTCCCAATGTGAATACGACCCCCAAGTAGACCTCAGATCAGACCCCCTAGACTCAGAGAAGACAGTAATAAACTATTAGCAATTAACTTACCTCTCCTGCTCTGGACACCGCAGCCGCTCCTCACATCCACAACATGAAGTCACAGCACACTGACGTCCTACGCTGTACGCAGTCACAGCAATGGGCTGAGGACGACCAGGAAGCAGCGAGTACAGAGCCTCCTGTACTAAGGAGCACTTCCATAATGACACACTGACACCCCCCCCCCCCCAACACACACACTTTGGGGGGAAAAAAGTGCATCTTAGAAAATAAATAAAATTTTTCACTCTAAGTCACTGGTATTCCACCAAAATGACCGGCGACCCAGTGGCATGACGCATGGGTGACCAGCCTCAAATCGGATGTTGACACGAGGAGACCTGCATCGCCCAAGGAGGAGCAATGGAGCCAGAAGCCAGCGGCAGGGATCAGGCAAGTAATATCCCCACTGCATGTCCTGCCATGCTGGCCGGTCTGCAGAAAAGCTCCCCTGAGGTGAACAACCCCCTTTAATTTGTAGACTTAATTTTGATTAAGTTATACCTTCATATAATGCAGCTTGCAGTTCAAGCATTTATCCTAGCCTTGGACTCTAGATATGCAACACATACTGTCTATTATAAACCATCTCAGCCAATCAGGTGCATTGTGAGGGCTGCCTGGTTTATAGACTTATGTGACGTAGGGAATCAAATACATTTATGGGGTATACACAAAGCCCAATGAATGCTCCTGCGGGATGAGTGCATGGCACTGACATATACATTCCTCAACGTAGAATTTTCAACACCAAAAAGGAAAAGTCCGGAAATTATGGAAATTCCAAGATCAATAGACATCATAATGATATGCAAATGATTTAAAAAAATGGAAACAAAATATTCAAAACATCACAATTTATCCATTATCAAGTATGAGCGCCAGGACCGATGTGTAAAGGCCTTTTCACAGCGTTGCTCATGTAGTCTCCAGACCAATCTCCAGCTATCATTGCATCGGAGACAAAAGCGCAACTTATCTCTGAAGAGGATAGACCTCCAATCCAACCTTGCTGTGCACCTTGATAGCCTTTAAGAGCGATGGCGTGAGGTCAATAGAACACCCGAGACTGGATGTCTGGCTCATAGTGCAATGTCAAACACCTTCTGATGTTTTGTGCAGATGCCGTCTCCTGCCCTAGGCTTGGAATGTAACGTTCAATTTCACATGCAGTACAGAATCGATCACTACACGTCATTCTTCTAATCAGACGATCCGTTTGCGCAGAAGTTTGCTTCTGTGCACCTCTTGCTGTCATTCCAGTTCGTTGTTGTTCTCCCAACCACAGGGACACACAGTGCTGACATCTCGGCCTAGGGATGAAGTGATTGGACTGATAAATCAAGGTCGCTAGGCTCTAGGATTCTCTCCATCTCAGTTTCTGACAAGTAGTGATAACTGGCACGTCAATACTTCGTACAATCATCCCACATGACTTGATCTGATTTCTGAGGTTTCATGTGGCTACAAAAAATGATCAATCTGGCTTTTATACTCCTCCCACATGTCACAGTTCGGAGCTAGGTGCTTGAAAATGTAATTATCTGCAGATCTTAGTGACACCTGCTTCTTCCTCAATCTGCATAACTTTATCACTTGTCCTTCTTGGTGTTTCAATTTCAATATTGAGGTGTAGTTCTGAATATCACTTACCCTGTAACTTCTACTCAAAGGTGGCAAATATACTCAAGCGACCATATCTGCGAGGCCAAGAGAAAGACCTGTAATATAAACGTGGTATGCAAACCTAAACGGCTTTAATGGAGCATTTTGCAGTGACAGTTTACCAAATACACTGGGAAAGCATCCAGTGTATATGTAAAACATATCCTTAGGCCAACACTCACCTGACTCCAGGCCAAAAGTCTACTTTTGGGTTCCTTCAGTATATCTTTTATTCTGGAACAGCACAGTCTAATGCACTATTCTATACAGGGTATACCATGCAGTCCAGACATTAGTCGGGAGGATTACATGACGTATACCTCCGACAAGCTATAAAAGGCAGTGTGAAAACAGCCTTAGGAAGGCAAAACATTTTTGCCTTCTTTCGATAAACGTATAACCCTATTAAAGTGGTTCTCCGGGCTCAAGATAGGTCATCAATATCAGATCGGCGGGGGTCCGGCACGTGCTGTCTCCCGTCTCTCTTCCTGCTCACCGCTGATGTCTATGGCAAAGCAGCAGCGAACAGGAAGAGAGAAGGGAGAAGACACGTGCACACCGCGTGGACCGGCTCCAGATACAGCTGATCGACAGGGGTCCCGGGTGTGGGACTCCAGTCGATCTGATATTGATGATTTTCCAATTTAAAAAAAGTTCATTCTTGGAAAAGCACATTTCTAAATAACTAACTTAAAAGATAACAGCATGGCAACCTGCAGCCACCACTAGAGGGCGCTAACATATACTGTACGACTCAATAATAAGCTGCCCCTAGTGGTTGCTGCTGGCCCCCCCTATGTCTGTGCAAGGTACTGTATCTGGATATCCCTATTAAAAAAAAACAAAAAAAAAAACAGAGCTGTGACTGCAAAGAAGAGGTCGCTCAGCTAAAGTAATTTCTAAATATACCGGTATGTTCAGTGCAAGGTTCTCCGAGCCCCCACCCCGAAAAAGGAAATCTGTTTGATATGCAAATTAGGTTGCACATAACTGCTGTGGAGCCCTGCTCCGGCACTTCTCTCTTCCTAGCTGCGGTGGCGTCACCATGCTGCTGCAAAATCTTGCGCATGCTCACCTTCGCTTTATGTGTTCACCTGCATGGTCTGTATTGACCGGACTAACTGAACTGCGCACGGCGCCCTTTGTGGATACAATCAGACTTGTTTTTCTAATCCTGTGCAGCCCCTTGGGAGATGATTCAGTCTGCACCACCTGAACTATACCATGGTGATCTAGAACCTTATACACATCCATGCCAAATCCTCCGAAGCGCTGAAAAATCTTCTACAGCCAAGAACAAAAGAAAATAAAAAATACTCAAACTGGCAAAGTGAGTAATTATTCCATGATCTGTCTCTGATAGTACAGGAATGCATGTCACGGACTGGTAATGCATTTATGCATGACCATTTTGTCCTACTTAAAAAAAAAAAAAAAAAAAGATGTATTCCCCCTCTAGTTATTTTTCATTCATTTACAGCTGTTAAAGTGCAGCGCTTAACGGAAAACAGAAAAACAAAAGGGAAAAAAATAAATAACTTTGCTTGAACTTCCAAAGCTGTTAAGACCATGGATGTCACGTCAACGGATCAATGAATATTCATTGCCGTCTCCTAAGTGGTTAACTCCATGCTTTTCCTGACAGGAGAGCTAAGGTTACGCACGGTATAGTAAAAATGGCAGAAAAGTAGCGGTTGCCTTAAGCGATGACAAACCTCTTGTCAATAGATGCTAAAGCCTGGTTTAATGAGCCGGTGAATTTTTACTTGGGAGGTAACATCAAAATTGTGATGTATTTTGGTGAGACGGAAAGAAAAACAGCTCTGGAAATTAGGCTGCAGCCGGCAATAACACTATAGAGTAAAAATTCCAGTTGTCTGAATAATCTTTTGCCGCGGAGCAGGTTAATCAAAGTTAAATCATCTGTGAAATGGGTGCCTTTTGTTAAGCTCAAGGTGTCTTCATCTCAAAAGATTTTCGAGCAGGATTTCATTTAAGATTTTGGGCATGCCCCGTGAAGGAGGGAAGCGGAAGAAACAGCAAGTGCGCACAAGCCGGGGCATTAAAATATGTATATTTACCTCGTGTCTTGCATGTCAAAAAAAAAAAGAAATCTGCATGCAGGCATCCCCTGCCGTAATCTACTCTTTATGCGTTGTCAAGCACCGCCGCTTTGCATGTTCGGAGTCGGAATTTAGATTAATTCCGTAAAACAAAAGCTAAATGGGAAAATTGAGCTCAATTAACAAGAGCCTTCTATTAAAATAAGGAATAAATGACAGGAAAAGGGGGAATACAAAGATAATGTCATTCAGGGGAGCTAATGGGTTATCGCTGGGGTGTCTGCGGCACACGGATCCTTGGGTTATTATCTCAGGAGGAGATAAGACTGTACTACGAGACAGATCAATGACGACTTGCAAAGCTTCCATCTTAAACTATACATTAAGGGCAGCGTTTTGTAAATTCTTAAAGGGGTAACCTAAAATTGAAACCTAAAAATTAAAAAAAAAAAAAAATAAAATCATAAAGATAACGTTCACTTTAGCAAGTCCGCACTGCTCCAATTGCAATGCTTTGCGGATCACCCATTGATCTCTGTATCTTGGCCTCCAGCATTCCCATCATGCGATGAGTATTGACAGCCCTCTCCTACAACCAGTGATTGTCTGCCGTGGTCATGTCTGTGCCAGGACTTCACTGCAGGATGCCCAGATACTGAGACTGGTGGGAGACCTGGGAAGTGCTGGAACCGGAGCGGCAGGGGAGTGGTAAGGCGAGTAATTACATCCGTTATTAGTTCATGGAATTCTAGTTTAGATGGTTGGACCACACCTTTTTGCTAAAAGTAGCAGGGAACCAAACGAACACAGCACAAATAACATTTTAACAGTGGGTTCAGTCTGGTTTCAATTTGTCACATAGTGGCATCAATGAAGACAATACCTAAAAAGTAGATGCAGTTGATCGCGGGTGCAAGTGTGGTCTGCGGGTACAGAAAAAAGCCAAATTAGGTCTAATGCCACATATGGCTTTCCAAATTTTTACCATTACGAAGGTGGGGAGCAAAGACCAATCACTTTCCATGAAGGTGAATAATCTGTTGAATGGGTGCAGCAGCAGGTTCTCGGCCTTTGACCAAAACTAGCTGGGCAAATACAGTGTAGCATCATGAGAGATTCAAATGGAAGCATCTACGGTATTTACGGCTTTCAATCTTACATAATGTGCCCATTTCAAAGCAGGCCTAACAGGTAAACTTCAGGATTGACAGGTATCCAATCTAATCCTAGTTAAAAGTAATATTTAAAAATAAAAAAACCATTAAGAAACTGCATTAGTCTCTTCACAGTTCACACTGGTATCAAGGTTTCCACTTGTTTTCATGCTTTATTAAGTGGTCACTGTCGTGTTACACAATGTAGCATAAATACATAGTACTGGTGACTATAAGGAACTTTGTAATATATCTTATCAATGAAAAATGCCTTTTTCCCCAGTTATCAGCACTTCCCCTTTTCATAAACTTTCTAACTTTGTCTCTGAATTCTATAATAAAGCTGCTTTGAGAGAACACAGAAGTCCTCTCCCGCGTAACGGAAACCGGACCGGTCCATTATGCTGGCCATAAACTTGTATTATGACAGAGCAAAGCGGAATGCCTCTAAAGGCATTACATTATGCATGCCATCCTTGAATTGTGTTATGGTCCGTGGTAACAGGAGCCGTAACGCAATTCTGCGGTAACTGGAACTAATTAAACATAAGTTCACTCACCCCTAATCAATGCCACTTCTCTGGTGAAATAGCTGTATAAGTTGCTAGTTAGCAGCTACTCTTAACTGTTATAGATAAGGACATTACTTTGTCTGATCTTGGATGACATTTTGGGGCCTTGGAATCGTATACTAAAGTTATAATGGTTTCAACATATAATGGTCGCTTTGGAACCAATTAATATTGTAACTTGAGGGACCACTGTAATACATACCATTTAAAGGGGTTGTCCAAATATAAAATCTCTCTCTACCTCTCTCTAACTATCTAATATCCATCATCCATCTATCTAATATATATAATTTATCTATCCATCTCATATCTATATCTCTATCTAATATCTAGCATACTTTTTTCTTATATCTATCATATCTATCTATCTATTATATCTATCTATCGTGTAGCATTATACTATTACATGCCCGCTATAGCCAAATGAACAGAGCGGCTCTCATGGACAGGGGTCCTCAGTATCATATTGGTACAGTATGGCAATATGGGACATGTACAATAATCTGATGGGAGCAGTTACTTTAACACTATCATCTCTGGACAGTTGAACAGTAGCGGTGGTAAAGCAATAGTTATTCTGAATATGCAGGAGGCTGGCGCTTTCATGGGGTGCAGGTATTATAACACAGGGTTTCTCTTACATTGCATTGGCTGTAACGTACCCATCAGCAGTAGGAGCTAATGCAATGCATCTATTCAGGTGAACAGCAGAGTAAATCACTATCTCTACATGATGTTGTAGTCGCGGGGCCCATGCTGGGTCTCCTCAGGGGCGCTCTGTCAGCATCTATATGGTCACCATTCATTCAAGTTCTTCTCATCAGGTTTGAAAAAGATCAAATACAATAAGCAACTCTACCAAGTGAAGGCTACATAATAAATGTTGTATTTAGTACGGGTCACTTATATTATGTCCTTGCAGCCTTATACTGTACTGTGCCTTTCATTACTTCTTTTTACCGGCATTTAAACAAGGGCACATATTTCTACTAATTACAAGATGATCTGTTGGCTACAATAGTATCCTATAGAGCAAGTAAAATACAGATGTAGCTGAGATGAGTTGGTATTTTGGCACAATTCATCATAACATGTTATCTTTTTTTTTTTTTGCTTTCCCATATCAGTGTAAATCTAACTCAGAAGTAATAAGAGGGGTTGTCCGGGATTAGAAAAACATGGCTGCTTTCTTCCAGAAAATAGCATCACACCTATCCACAGGTTGTGTGTGGTACTGCAGCTCTGCCCCACTGATGCCAATGGAGCAGAGCTGCAATACCAGACAACCCATGGGCAAGGTGGTTCTATTTTTGGAAGAAAGCAGCCATGTTTTTCTAATCCTGGGCAACATTTGTCTTATCCCATGAATCATTCTCATGGTCCAGGCTGTCAATAGTTGCAGTGCAGTGTTCTCAGCATAAGGCTCCATTCACACGTCCGCAATTCTGTTCTGTATTTTGCAGAACGGAATTGCAGACCCATTAATTTCTATTGCGGACAAGATTAGGCATTTTCTATTAAGTGCCGGTCATGTGCGGGCCGCAAAATGCAGAACGCACATTGCCGGTGTCTGTTTTGTGGATCCGTGGATCCGCAAAACACACACGGACATGTGAATGGACCCTAAAACTATCATTTTTTGCTTCCATGTGTCCCCTGTGGATGAGGGCAGCCTCAGCACAGAATCGGTCTCCTTCCCCTTCTGACAGCTAACAGTATAATCCCTTCTCACTTCCCCTGTGGAAGGAGTCTTCTCCACTATACTGCCATGCTACTGCAGAGGCTCTGCTCCTTCCCTGACAATTAGGGCAGGAAGCCATTTCTACCGGCTGACTGCAGTGAACAGAGGATCGCTATGTCGAGACCTGTTTGTGGGACGAGTGACTGAGCATGAGTGTCCACCAGCCCTCGGCTCATTAGGTGTACATGGACATTGCTATACAATTTGAACACCAGGTGGAGACATACTGTTTAAGAAAAGTCTTCACAGGATCATATTTTAACAGCATGTAAAAGCAAATATGCTTCATTTCTACAATCTATATAATGAATATGATATTCAAGGGTGGAGCAACTCTTAATACGACCATTTCAGCTTTGCAACATCTTCCATGCTAAGATTTAGTGCGGTGTAGAAAAGCGTAGCTTTACCTCTGATCTACTACGTTATAGCTTTGCTGCAGGCTGCCCCCACCCTTCCTTCCCAGTCAGACATAGCCATGTGTGCAAAAACCTCTCACCTCTCTCAGGGTACGTATACATCTGGAGCATCCCGGATTCGGCAGGCCGTTCCGGCAGTGAACAGCCTACGGGAGTTCTAGCGGTGGTGTAAGATAATAAAAATAGAACCTGAAAACCTGAAGGTTCTCTAGCAACAAAGAAAAGATCAAGAGGGCACAGCCCTGGACCATAATCGCACTGGTTGCCCCAGCCTGAAATGGCTGATAACCGGGAACCATAGCCTGCATTCTATGCAGAGAAGATAGTCTCTAGGTGCAGCAGCCCTTCAGCTCCTTGAATGGTTGGCACGCTGAGACTATAATTTAGGTAGGGGGCATTTTTTCCGCCTCACTTCGACCTTTGAAGTTGTATGAAAACACTAACCTGAAACCTCGTAGATGATGAATTTCTTCCGGACGCCACGTGGTGTGCTTTTATCATCTTGATATTGGCTGCGTTCTTTTTACAGTACGAAGATTTTACTCGGAACTGTGAATCATTTTCTTTTCCCACCGGGAGACGCGCATTATACAAATAAACATTACTATTATTGCGCTCAGACGGTGAATAAATAAGGGATTTTGTGACCGGCTCTATACCGTAGCTCACAGCGGCGGCGTAACCCGCGGCAGATTTACGCACGTAGCATGGAGGATACACATTTGTACAGTGCTTGGACTAATCTCAACATTGGAGCCAATTACGGTGAGGACAATTTCAGGTGTCTATCAATCTGTTATTTACAGATTCGTCCAAGAATAAAGGTACGTACATTTACTTCACCAGAGCGCCATTCCTTCAGCTCCGCTCCTTAAGAGCCATCCCTGAACCCTGGCATCTGATCATTTTATATCTTAACAGCTTTTAAAAGCAAATGAATACATACATATATAATTTGTGAATCCTGTCACACGTGACATTTTTCCTTCACAGCCTGTTTTCCTATATCCTGCAGAGCGGTGCATAGCTTCTTAAAGTACAGAGATTATGCCATGACTATTTCATGCCCCCCCACCAATCAACAGTAATACACTTACCAGGAGTATTTCCAGGCATGAGGCTGGTGTATGAATCTTATTGCAAGGAACTCATGTACATATAAAGACTTTACATATACACGCATGTACACATGCCAGACAAATGGACCACACGCCACTATGGTGGTCTACATACAAAATGTCATTTTTCCAAGATACGAAGAATGGTACCCCAGGACAAGGACAGCAGGACTATGTAGAGTTAAAGAAATGCATTACAATGTTTGCTAAAAATTTCTATTGCATTTGCTTAAAATGGTTCTGCAGTTTTTTTAAACTGATGATCTATCCTCTGGATAGATCATCAGCCTCTGAACGGCAGGGGTCCGGTCAGCTGTTTGAGAGGCAGCGGCGCTGGCAGTAGTGCTGCGGCCTTCTCGCTGTTAACCGCAGACCCAGTGACGTCACGACTAGTATCAATGGCCTGGGCGGGGCTAAGCTCCATTCAAATGAACAGAGCTTAGCCCCGCCCAGGCCATTGATACTAGTCGTGACGTCACTGGGTCTGCGGTTAACAGCGAGAAGGCGGCGGCGCTGCTGCCGCCTTCTCAAACAGCTGATCCGCGGGGGTCCCGGGTGTAGGACCCCTGCCGTTCAGAGGCTGATGATCTATCCAGAGGATAGATCATCAGTTTAAAAAAAATGCAGAACACCTTAAAGGGTTAGAAAACCTTGTTAAGGTTAATTACTACATTTACCTGCAGTCCCATGTAAAACGACATAACACTGCAATATTAGAAGCTGTGCTGAATGACAACCAATGTCCTAAAGGAGGATGCCGGGCAAGTCTACGTGCACGTCTACATTCGTCAGTAGCCTCCATTATAGATTCAGCCATATCTGATGTGAAGAGCAGCGCAGCACACAGCACTATCCTTTCTGTCAAAAAGGTAGACACCACCACACACCCCATTTTAAGTCAATAGGGTCTGATGACCACCAATGATGTGTGTGAGGTGACTGGTCTCCACAAAGCATGTGCGATCACAGCCTAATTGGTGAACAGCAGGCCATTTTAAGGGGATCAAAACTAAGGTGTGGTCAAGTACTGCCATGATCTGACCTTGAACCACGTCCTTTTCTTCCATGTCAGAATATAATACAAATGGAAAACCCCTTAAAGGGTTGAAACCAGCACCTGTATCTGAATACCTTTGTAATTGCATGTAATTAAACATTTTGTATAGCCACTGAGTTAATCACTAAAATGTATCAGTATAGCGCCACCTGCTCTTTGTCCTTTTTCTTATTTCTTTAGCCGTCTCACTGAGATGGCCGCACATGCTCAGTTTCATCCTTCATCTGCCTCCTGAGCTGCAGCAGAAAGGACCCTCCACTTGAGCTATCAGCTTGATAGAAATCTAGCAGAGCAATGAATGGGGAGATCTCTGGAACCATGTGAGGTACAGGGCTGGTTCTAGCTTTATTAGCTGAGGTCCGATTTTCATTTTTTACATTAAAGTGTAACTGTCATGTTTTAATTTAAAAAAAAAAAAATAATTGCATATGTTATTTAGTTTCTTCACATATCACTGTTTTACTTGAGTTTTTCCATTAGTTACGGCTGTTTTAACCTCTACAATATGAGGATCTTCTCAAGATGGCTCCTCTGCCAGTTCTCTCAGGCCAAAACTGCCTTCCCTCACTTCCCATACACACTTGCTGTAGCCAGCAGCTCCCTGCCAGCCAATCAGATTGGATTACTGAGAGACACGCCTCCTCACTCTGAAGCCTAATGCAAGCATGCAGTGTGAAGCACCGCCCCTCCGTCTTCTGTTTACAATGAGCCAAAGACAGACAAGCCATAGCAACGGTTTTACAAGGGACCAGTGGAAAGGGACACTAATAAAAGCTGTTATTATAAAGGCAACTAAAGATCTTTTGGCAATCATTAATAGACTGACTAAGGTATACATGCCTAGCTCTAATAAACTAGCAAATAAAAAAAATATGACAGTTACACTTTAATCATGTGATAACCCCTTTAAATGCAGCTTTAAGAGTGTTTACAAAATTAAAAGGCCATTTGTGACCAGACAAAGCCTTGCTTGTTACAACATTTGAGACACCCAGTGTACCCATCATACCACATCTGACAGTCCAAAGGGGTCCCATCCCCTTAATTAAAATACTGTATAGCAATCCAAACAGAGGTTTGAGAGGCTTTAAGGAGTGTTTATTTAGTTTTCCATCCACCGTATTGGTGGAGATGCAGGGCCTTTACTGGTAACAGCTTAAACACAATGCAACCCATATGATCAAAGGCAGAGCAATCAAAACTAAATAAATAGCATAAATACATTGAATCTACATATTAAATTGTGCACAGGAATATAAGTAAAAAGATGTTTACCTTCATTTTCCTGGGTGACTGTTGGGGTCTGTGTCTCCTTTGTATACGTGACAGTTTCTTTTGGAGGAAAATCCACTTGAGTAATTTTGGCCATGCCCAACTTCAATGGACCACGTCTATAAAATATGTTCACAATTAGAATAAAGTTCAGCAACAGGTGGCGCACCAAGACGTGAGCGTGCCATGATGATCTAAAATTGTTTACACAGCCAAAATTCACATTACTTAGGCACTGCAGTGAAAGTTTGGTGCATAACGCACCAGAAAAACTCCCGAGATATACTGTATGAGAGGACTGAAATGTTGTTTTATATATATATATATATATATATATATATATATATATATATACACATACATACACACACACACACACACACACAAGGTTGGCCACTCCTGGTTAAAATTACTGTTACTGTGAATAGTTAAGCAAGTTGAAGATGAAATTACCTCCAAAAGGCATAAAGTTAAAGATTACACATTCCCTTCGTATTTTAAACAAAAACTTTTTTTTTTTTAAATCTTTTACATTTTCAAAATATCAAAAAAGGAAAGCGTCTCAAAGCAAAACTCTGGGAACCCTGCATGGTTAGTACCTAGTATAACCCCCCTTTGGCAAGTATCACAGCTTGTGAACGCTTTTTGTAGCCAGTCAAGAGTCTTTCAATTCTTGTTTGGGGGATTTTTATCCATTCTTCCAGTTCAGTGAGATTCCTAGGCTGTCTATTTTGAGGTCTATCCACATATTTTCTATGATGTTCAGATCAGGGGACTAAGGGCCATGGTAAAACCTTCAGCTTGCACCTTTTGGAGGTAGTCTATTGTGGATTTTGAGGTGTTTTTAGGATTATTATCCATTTGTAGAAGCCATCCTCTTTTCAACTTCAGCTTTTCTATAGTTTGTGTTGTTTGCTTCGAGAATTTGCTGTAATTTCATTGAATCAATTCTTCCTTTCTACCCATAAAATGTTCCCCGTGCCATTGGCTGCAACCCAACCCCAAGGCATGATTGATCCAAACCCATGCTTAATGGTTGGAGAGGTGGTGTTCTTTACATGAAATTCTGTGCCCTTTTTTTCCTCGAAACATACCGTTGCTCATTGTTATCAAAGAGTTCTATCTTAAAGGGACACTGTCACCAGGGGCGGATTAGTTTAGTTGTTTTAGTTTAGTTGTTTTTTTTTTTTTTGTCTTAATTTGTCCCCACATAGCATTCCCTCTCATAATAATTTGCCCCCACACAATAGTTTTCCCCACACTGCCCCCACATAGTAAATTGCCCCCACATAGTAAATTGCCCCACACTGTCCCCACATAGAAATTACCCCACACTGTCCCCACATGGCAATTTCCCCCACACTGCCCTCACACAATAGTTTCCCCCACAAAGTAATTTGCCCCCACATAGCAATTACCCCCACACAATAGTTTCCCCCACACTACCCCCAGATAGAAATTTGCCCCCACATAGTAGTCCCTCCCATAATAATTTGCCCCCACACAGCAATTTGCCCCCACACAATAGTTTCCCCCACACTGCCCCATCTAGTAATTTGCCCCCACATAGTAGTCCCTCCCATAATAATTTGCCCCCACATAGTAATTTGCCCCCACATAGTATTCCCTCATAATAATTTGCCCCCACACTGCCCCATCTAGTAATTTGCCCCCACATAGTATTCCCTCCCATAATAATTTGGCCCCATACAGCCCCCACATTCCCCCCCCCATGTAATCGACTTCCCTAATAGGTCCTCCTGTGTCCCCCCCAAGTAGGCAAATGAAATAAAAAAATAAAAAATGAACAAAAAATGAAAAAATAAATACTCACCTATGTCCAGGGCCTGGCACTTGCTCGCAGAGGAAGGCGGGCGGGATGAGTCAGGCGCGTCACAGTGCTGCGTCCCGGCACAGGCGCGCGATGACGTCATCACGCATGCCTGCGCCGGGATTTCACTACCGCATAGGCCTCAGGCCTACAAGGCCTGAGGCCTATGCGGTGAATGCCGGTGATCGGCGACGGGACAGGGAGCTATGCGCTCCTGTGCCCCGCCGCAGTATGTGTGCGTTCGGGTCAGCGTTGGGCCCCCCAGCGGTGCTGGGCCCGGGGCTGCCGACCCGAACGTCCCTATTGTAATCCGCCACTGACTGTCACCTGGATTCTACTTACTGAGCTAACAACATCACCACATCAGTGTCCACGATTTACATTAAAATATACTAGTATCACTGCCCTGTGTCTTTTATTTGGTCTATAAAAATCGGTTTTATTAATATGCAACGTACCTCAATAAGGAGCCCAACGGGCGCTCCACAAACATTACGTCAGCGCTGAGCAGCAAATAAATGAGTGGGGCGGTGCTGGGCTCCGAAGTAACTGTCAGAGGGACGTCCCTTTGGGCTCCTTATTGAGGCACTTTACATATTAATAAAACCGATTTTATAGGACCAAATAAAAGACACAGGGCAGTAATACTAGTATATTTCAAAGTAAATTGTGGAGACTAATGTGGTGATGTTATTAGCTCAGTAAGTAAAATCCAGGTGACAGTGTCCCTTTAACTTCATCGGTCCACAGGACTGGTTTCCAAAATAACATCAGGCTTGCTTAGATGTTCTATTGTTCTTTTGCAAATTTCTGACTGAATTTTGTGGTGAGGATGCAGGAAAGGTTTTATTCTGATGACTCTTCCACAAGGGACATATTTGTGCATGTATCTCTGAACAGTATAACAATGTACCACACCTCCAGAGTCTGATAAACCTTCCTGAAGATCTTTTGCAGTCAAGCGGGAGTTCCGATTTGCCTATGAGCAGCTGTCTCTGAAAATTTTCTTGGTCTTCCAGACCTTCTCTTGACCTCCATTGTTCCTGTTAACTGCCATTTCTTAATTATATTTCAAACTCAGGAAATGGCAACCTAAAACGTTATTTTATCTTCTTATAGCTTTCTCCTGCTTTGTGGGCCTAAACTACTTCCAGAGTGTTGAGCAGCTGCTTAGAAGAACCCATGGCTGCTGTTTTTTGGGAGAAGGTGAGAGACGTCTGGGTATATAAAGTTTTTGAAACTTGCATCACATGGCCTTTCCTAACGATTGCGTACAAGCCGAAACTCTAACAGGCTATTTAAGGTCTCAGACCTCGGGAAAAAGTTATCTGAGCACTCAAATCTCTTTGGGTTCCTACACTTTTGCAAGGTACTGCTTTCCCTTTTTTTTTTTGGTGTGTGTGTTTCATCTTTAACTTTATGCCATTTGGAAATCATTATATTTTCAGCTTGCTTAACTGTTCACAGTAAATTTTACCAGTTGTGTGTATGTATAACGTATTCATATGACCCCCGCACACCTGACGGTCGCCAAAAGAGTGTCCTTATGGCCTCTGTTTATCTGGTATACATTTCTACAGAATAGCATACTCAACTACGCTATTTTAGATAGTGGTATCCAGTAAAAAAATAAAATAAAAAATTATATACACATACACACACACACACACACACACAGTGGGGCAAAAAAGTATTTAGTCAGCCACCAATTGTGTAAGTTTTCCAACTTAAAGAGGAGAGAGGCCTGTGATTTTCATCATAGGTATACTTTAACTATGAGAGACAGAATGGGGGAAAGAATACAGGAAATCACATCGTAGGATTTCTAATGAATGAATTGGTAAATTCCTATGTAAAATAAGTATTTGGTCACCTACAAACAAGCAAGATTTCTGGCTCTCACAGACCTGTAACTTCTTCTTTAAGAAGTTCTTCTTTCTTTCTTTGTCCTCCCCTCGTTACCTGTATTAATGGCACCCGTTTAAACTTGTCATCAGTGTAAAAGACACCTGTCCACAACCTCAAACAGCCACACTTCAACCTCCACTATGGCCAAGACCAAAGAGCTGTCGAAGGACACAAACAAAATTGTAGACCTGCAGCTTGGTGTGAAGAAATCAACTGTGGGAGCAATTATTCGAAAATGGAAGACCTACAAGACCACTGATAATCTCCCTCGATCTGGGGCTCCACGCAAGATCTCACCCCGTGGGGTCAAAATGATCACAAAAACGGTGAGCAAAAATCCCAGAACCACACCGGGGAACCTAGTGAATGACCTGCAGAGAGCTGGGAGCAAAGTAACAAAAGCTACCATCAGTAACACACTATTCCGCCAGGGACTCAAATCCTGCAGTGCCAGACATGTCCCCCTGCTTGAGCCAGTACATGTCCGGGCCAGTCTGAAGTTTGCTAGAGAGCATTTTGATGATCCAGAAGAGGATTAGGAGAATTATATGGCCAGATAAAACCAAAGTATAACTTTTTGGTAAAAACTCAACTCGTCGTGTTTGGAGGAGAAAGAATGCTGAGTTGCATCCAAAGAACACCATACCTAATGTGAAGCATGGGGGTGGAAACATCATGCTTTGGGGTTGTTTTTCTGCAAAGGGACCAGGATGACTGATCTGAGGAAAGGAAAGAATGAATAGGGCCATGTATCGTGAGATTTTACGTTGTAAACCTCCTTTCATCAGCAAGGGCATTGAAGGTGAAACGTGGCTGTGTCTTTCAGCATGACAATGATCCCAAACACACCGCCTGGGCAACGAAGAAGTGGCTTTGTAACAAGCATTTCAAGGTCCTGGAGTGGCCTAGCCAGTCTCCAGATCTCAACCCCATATAAAACCTTTGGAGGGACTTGAAAGTCCGTGTTGCCCAGCGACAGCCCCAAAACATCACTGCTCTAGAGGAGATCTGCATGGAGGAATAGGCCAAAATACCAGCAACAATGTGTGAAAACCTTGTGAAGACTTACAGAAAACGTTTGACCTCTGTCATTGCCAACAAGGGTATAAAACAAAGTATTGAGATGAACTTTTGTTATTGACCAAATACTTATTTTCCATCATGATTTGCAAATAAATTCTTTAAAAAATAAATAAAAATCAGGCAATGTGATCTTCTGGACTTTTTTTTCATTATGTCTCTCATAGTTTAGGTATACCTATGATGAAAATTACAGGCCTCTCTAATCTTTTTAGGTGGGAGAACTTGCACAATTTGTGGCTAACTAAATACTTTTTTGCCTGTGTGTGTGTGTGTGTATATATATATATAAAAAAAAATTCTTTTAACATATTGGAGACTGATTCCACTGTATGCCTATACAGGAGGTATATATAGGAGGCATCCATCGGATGTATAGGTCATGTCGGGGAAAGTGTTCCATATGCATCCAATGTACATACACCCTTAAATAACTAGCGTCTAATAAATAACCATAGTAAAATACAGTTAGACTAGTATATAAAGTACACAACACGGCACAACGTAATAATAAATGGTTGCAGTACCCCAGATCAGAGTCAGAGTGGAGCTGAAGAACTGACGGATCTGTGTCCCAGTGCAGAGTCCTGATTGGTTGCCACACAACCACGCAGCGTTAGCAGAAGAGGTCATAGGTTAGTTAAGCAAACACAACAAAGTGGTTAAAAGTACTGAAGACTGGTATCACATAAGAGTTAGTGCAAGTAAGATGAGAACATTCGATCATGCAGCTCATCACGATAATAATTCACTCTAGTAAAAACTTCTAAAACTTATTAATACTAGCAATACTAACCACATCCCAGATAAGCATGTACAAGAGTATGAATGCAATTTAACAAATACTACATAAACAACGCATCTTGATGTAAGAGAATGTGATCGCTCAACATACAACACATCTACTGTGCATTTGTACTAGAAATACTGTCATTGGTTGTCCTGCTAAATGGAGCAGGACAACATTTGTACCAGATACAGGTCGATGAGGTCCGCAAAGAGGTCCTATACCTCCAAAGGGGCTGGCTCACACGTCCATGTTGCGGTCCCCGGACTTTTACATCTGCCCGTGTGTGGGCAGGGTCACATGCTCTGCTACTGCCAATAACTGGCTTCAGCAGTGACATGCCCACAAGTGGCACATTAGCAGTGAAGCCAAGTAATGGCTGCAGTGGAGCATGTGACCATGACTATGCACGACTGGATGTGAACAGTCTGTGGACTGGAACATGAACCTGCAGGAGTCGGCACTGAGAATCGCAACAGTAGGGAGAGCAGGTACGCATGAATCTTCTATTTACAGAGGCAGGCTGTGAGCATTTAATAAAAAGTCTTCATTCCCAAAGAATCCCTTTAAGTCAAGTTGCCATGTAGATCAGCACTAATGTATTATTACGGCCCAGATTATTTTATTACATTTTTTTAATGCAACAGCTTATCCATTAATAGACACCGCGGGACAGGTTGCTATGCTGAGTCACCCCAGAGCAGGGTCTTCTATCTGGTACCACATAGCAGTACCAGTGTCTCCTGGAGCAATCCTTTAAATGCAGTTTCACATCTTGGCTGCCCATTCACCCCTGAAGAAGCCAGAATACTGGCGAAACATGTCGGGGGGCAGTGCTAGTTTTTAATTGCTGTGCACCACTCCATTGTTAACCAGCATCCAGCGGTCAGCAGGCCGACGGTGCTTGGATCAGTTAAATAATCAAGCTAGTTTGGGCATTCGCTGCTGGGCACTGAGTCCCTGTTGCGGTTCTAGTCGCTACAAATCCCAGTCTGAGACTAATTGAGACGCGTAACGCGCCATGTGTATAGTGGGCTGATATCTCCAGTATCCCACCACCCTATAAGGTTGCTATGACAACTACACTCAGCGGGTAGTGATAACGCGGATGGTGCTACAGTAGTGATCGGCCCTCATAGTGATACTAGTAGGCACACGCCTATAGGCATATAGGGTGAGAGATAGTGCACATCTCTCCTTCCTTCTAATTGTCCAGTTAACGTTCTCATCAGTGTAGTGGTGCACTGTGCTTTTAACACTTTCATTTTTTGGTTCCGTCTAAGTTCAATTAAAGAGTGCACGTCGCACATACGTAATATATTATATTTTATATTTATCTCAATAAAAGTGAAGTATTAATTTACACCTGGGTCAAGACAGGTTCTATTGCCTGGTCAGGCATTTGTAAATAAAGTAGCGAAATACCCTTACCCAGGTTAGGTCCCAATTAAAATATATCCAGTTTCACATCTTGCCACAACATAAAAAATAAAAAAATCACGGAATCTGTAAAATGTTCACCCTGTTTCAACCACTGATCACCTGCACTATTGTTTCTTAAGAGTATTACATATTCTACTAGATCATGACCTTTTCTTTCACAGCCAACTCCCACCGGAGTATAATTAAGACGCCAATATGAATACACCTCTCGTATAAGTTCAGCCACTTTCATAAAGTCCGAAATGGCATATCTGCTCAGTTATACAGTGATACGCAGGTGGCGGCTGTACACAGACATGCTATTCTGGAATCCGGAAAAGCCGTGTGGCAGCCCCTTGGAGAAGATGTAACATAATAATGGCCAGCACAGCTTCACCGAGAACTCATGGGTCTGTGTTTATGCAGTTTTCAGTTTTTATTTTAAAGGTGAACAGTATTCACAAGTAAATGTACATCCTCACACGTCTGCCGGGTAAAAGAAACTACAGCTATATTATAAAGCTTCAGCTTGTTGGGAACATATCTACAATAACTGCAATATAAGTGAAGGCCGGGATTTTATTTATTTATTTTTTTGTCATATGTTGTCGAGGGATTTATATTTCGAACGGACCAACCTTTATTGACGTGTACACAGCAGTTCATGCTAAATTGGATCAGAAGAAGTATAATGTGCGGAAAGGTCCTTACAGGTGAAACTCGAAAAATTTGAATATCATGCAGAAGTTCATTTATTTCAGTAATGCAGCTTAAAATTTGAATATTGTGAAAAGGTTCAATATTCTAGGCTCAAAGTGTCACACTCTAGTCAGCTAATTAATCCATACCCCCTGAGCAAAAGGGACCTGAGATTGTGACTTTGGGGTTTTCATAAACTGTAAGCCATAATCATCCAAATTATAACAAATAAAGGTTTGAAATATCTCGCTTTGCTTGTAATGAGTCTCATATGTAAGTTTCACCTTTTAGGTTGCATTACTGAAATAAATGAACTTTGCACAATATAAAAAAAAAAATTGAGTTTCACCTATATATGGCAAAACTCTGGATAAACATACAATGGTGAGAGTTATTGAAGGGCATCTCTCAGCAGATTTGTACCTATGACACTGGCTGACCTGTTACTTGCGCGCTTGGCAGCTGAAGGCATCTGTGTTGGTCCCATGTTCATATGTGCCCGCATTGCTGACAAAAATGATACTTGAATATATGTAAGGCTACTTTCACACTAGCGTTCGTCGGTCCGCTCGTGAGCTCCGTTTGGAGGGGCTCACGAGCGGACCCGAACGCCTCCGTCCAGCCCTGATGCAGTCTGAATGGAGCGGATCCGCTCAGACTGCATCAGTCTGGCGGCGTTCAGCCTCCGCTCCGCTCGCCTCCGCACGGACAGGCGGACAGCTGAACGCTGCTTGCAGCGTTCGGGTGTCCGCCTGGCCGTGCGGATCCGTCCAGACTTACAATGTAAGTCAATGGGGACGGATCCGTTTGAAGATGCCACAATGTGGCTCAATCTTCAAGCGGATCCGTCCCCCATTGACTTTACATTGAAAGTCTGGACGGATCCGTCCGAGGCTATTTTCACACTTAGCTTTTTTTTTGCCATTTTAATGCAGACGGATCCGTTCTGAACGGAGCCTTCGTCTGAATTATTATGAGCGGATCCGTTCAGAACGGATCCGCCCGAACGCTAGTGTGAAAGTAGCCTAAGTGAGCCTCTTGGAGCAACAGGGGCGTTGCCGTTATACCTAGAGGCTCAGCTCTCTCAGCAACTGCTGCAGCCTCTGCACTTTGATTGATGGGGTCAGGCAAAGTGCAGGGGGTGCAGCAGTTGCAGAGAGAACTGAGCCTCTAAGTGTAACTGCAACTCCCCTGTTGCTCCGAGAGGCTGATTTTCATATATTAAAACAATTTTTTTTCAGCAATGTGGGCACATATGACCACAGGACCAGTCAATCAGTGGTCTCAGCAGAGATGACCTGTGCACGGAATGTCACTGCTGCAGCCAAGATGATGTCATCAGCAGCGGGAGGACCAGAGCGCAGCACTCGAAGAAACAGGAAAGAAATCAGATAATATCCATTTGCTATTTTAGGCCAGGGATGCCTACAGCTATCAGAGCATGCTGGAAGTTGTAGTTTTGCAACAGCTGGAGGGCCGCAGGTTGGGCATCCCTGTTTTAGGCCATTTACAGGGGTTGCCCGAGTGGTTATATAACTCTGACAACTCCGTTAAGGTGCCCATACACATTAGATGAATGTCGTCTAAGCCGACTGATTTCGGCAGGACAAGCAGACAATTAAATGCGTATGGATTGTTCTGTGTCTCCAGATAACATGCCGGATCCTTTATTCTCATGGTGTCTGGCAGCAAGTTAGGCTACTTTCACACTGGCGTTTCTGGGTCCGCTTGTGAGATCCGTTTCAGGGCTCTCACAAGCGGAACAAAACGGATCAGTTTAGCCCTAATGCATTCTGAATGGATAAGGATACGCTCATAATGCATCAGTTTGCCTCCGTTCAGCCATCATTCTGCTCTGGAGGCGGACTTGGTGTCCGCCTGGCGATGTGGAGCCAAACGGATCCGTCCTGACTTACAATGTAAGTCAATGGGGACGGATCCGTTTTCACTGACACAATATGGTGCAATTGAAAACGGATCCGCCTCCAATTGACTTTCAGTGCAAGTCAAAAACGAACAGTTTGCATTATCATGGTAATGCAAACGGATCCGTTCTGGATCCGACTTGCACTTGCAGCACAGTTGTCCGCTATCTAATGTGCATAGGCATCTTTAGTTTTTCCTGCATGTGATTACTTTAGTGGCTGGCATGAAAGCATCATCTCCCAGTTTTCAAAATCACTAGAAAAAAAATAAAATAAAAAAAAAGCGCTCCTCAGACATTAGATTAGATTTCAGCTGTGAAGTCTGAAGCATTGTGAACGCAGCTCAGTTCGCACTATAAATACTCAGCTCAGGATTAGTATGAAATAGTCCGCTTATCCCTACATCAACGTGTAAAATTTATAATTTTGCAGCCTTGAACAGGTACAAAAACTGCACCTCATTCCCCCTGAAACCATACGCAGTAGCTTGTGAGGTTGCTCCACTCCTCTGGAGAAGTCATGTCTGCCGCACACGGGATCGGTTAATCTGTTTCCCATCCACTTTGTGATGTGAACCCTTGACGGCACATGAGCCTGAGCAGAACTTGTACATGCTGGGTGTGAATGATGGGTATCTTGTAACATTGCCCACAGCAGAAAACATGTGCAGGAAGTGGTACTATTGCTACAGGAAGACGGCTAACACATCGGCTCTTTGGTAAGGAAACAATCTGCATTTCCACTGGGATGTGGGACTGATAGGGTTTCCAAGATGTGACATAGCTGTAATTATAGGTTAACCACAGCCCTGGGCTCAGATGTGTCAATCCATGTGAAAACCAGCATACGTCTAATATAAATTCAGTGGGCCCGCAGGACTGGGCAAAACTGCTTAACCCTCCTGATCTGTGGTGGAAGCTGGTGGTTGCTTCCTTTTAAGTCCTCCATGGGGTGAGGGGTGACATTAAACATAAGCCCTTTGAACCGAGGTGATACTCTATACATGTTTCAATACCGATCACGGCGTTGCACAGAGAATTTAGGAATTTAACAAAACTCTACCTCCAGCTGGTCACTAGGCCATTACATATCACTGTGATCGCTAGGTTTACACCACGGCTTTAAAGTGTGCATTACCACATATTGCTCTCTGCTAGGGGGGAGGTGGGGGGGTTACAGTATATAAGCCACCTGATTCCCGGGATCCTGCAAATTCCCGATCCCTACGGAGTGATTGGCTGAATGGTCACATTTCCAAGTAAAGATGGACCAGGAGAAAACGACCGGTGAGGGACTCAGGAAGCCGTGTTAGTTTAGGGAGGGGATCAGATACGGTAGGTATTAATTTATTTGTTTTAGGCACCTTTCACAGGGGGCGAGTATTCCGCACGGATGCGATGCGCAAGTTGAACGCATTGCACCCGCACTGAATCCCGACCCATTCATTTCTATGGGGCTGTTCACATGTGATGCGTGAAAATTAGCGCTCTTGTGCGTTGCGTGAAAATCGCAGCATGTTCTATATTGTGCGTTGCAGTGCGATAATCCATGCAACGCAGGCCCCATAGAAGTGAATGGGGCTGCGTGAAAATCGCAAGCATCCGCAAGCAAGTAAGGATGCGGTGCGATTTTCACGCACGGTTGCTAGGAGACGATCGGGATGGAGACCCGATCATTTTATTATTTTCCCTTATAACATGGTTTTAAGGGAAAATAATAGCATTCTGAATACAGAATGCATAGTACAAATAAAATAAAAAATAACTTAACTCGCCTTAATCCACTTGCTCGCGTAGCCGGCATCTCTCCTGTCTCTATCTTTGCCGATTTCAGTCAAATGACCTGTGGTGACGTCACTCCGGTCATCACATGATCCATCACCATGGTAAAAGATCATGTGACGGACCATGTGATGACTGGAGTGACGTCACCACAGGTTCTTTGACTGTAATCAGCAAAGAAAGAGACAGGAGAGATGCCGGCTACGCGAGCAAGTGGATTAAGGTGAGTTAAGTTATTTTTTATTTTATTTTTAACCCCTCCAGCGCTATTGTACTATGCATTCTGTATTCAGAATGCTATTATTTTCCCTTATAACCATGTTATAAGGAAAAATAATAAAATCTACAGAACCCCGATCCCAAGCCCGAACTCCTGTAAAGAAGTTCGGGTTTGGGTACCAAACATGCCGATTTTTCTCACGCGTGTGCAAAACGCATTACGATGTTTTGCACTCGCGTGGAAAAATCGTGCATGTTCCCGCAACGCACGTGTGAAACCAGCCTTAGCCTTTTCTGACTTTTTTTTTTATTTTTTATTTTTTATTATGGGCTGGACAAACTATTTAAAGGAGTTTTCCAAGACTTTATAACTGATAAACTATCCTCTGGATAGGTCATCAGTATATGATCGGTTGGGGTCCGACACCCGGGACCCCACCAATAAGTTGTTTGAGAAGGCAGAGGCTCTCGCAGTAGCGCTGCAGGCTTCTCCTGCTTTTCCTGGGCCAAGTGATGACATGTTTATCGGTTACATGGCGTAGGCACAGCTCAGCCCTAAAGAAGTGAATGGGGCTGAATTGTGATACCAAGCACAGCCACTATACAATGTACAGCGCTGTGCTCGGGGAGCTGAGAGAAGGCCGATCACAGATCAAAACTTTAGGGGAGATTTATCAAACTGGTGTAAAGTAGAACTGGCTTAGTTGCCAATAGCAACCAATCAGATTCCACCTTTCATATTTCACAGTTCCTTTGAAAAATTAAAGGTGGAATCTGATTGGTTGCTATGGGCAACTAAGATCTCCCCCTTTGCATCTATGGTAAAAAAAAAATACTAATATAAAAAGCTAAATAATAATTAAATGTAAAAACATGGAAAAAAAGGAATATGCTTTACTTCTTGGTAACTGCAGGTCTGGAACTGAAAAGCAAGCACATGCAGCAGGTTAGTAAGCTTAAAAGGGTCTAAATGTAAGATTGAGCTCAAACAGGTATCCTCCACCGATACATCCAGCAAGACTGACTCATCTAAGTGTTCAATGCAAAAAAACTATAATAATATACATATATTATATATAGCTATTTTCACACTAGCAGCACGGACCTCCGGCAGGCTGTTCCGTCGGGTGAACAGCCTGCTGGATCCGTCCTGCCCCATGTAACTGTATGCCCCCGGACTGCCGCTCCGTCCCGATTGACTATAATGGGAGCGGTGCGGAGTTCTGGCGAGGCACAGCAGCGCCTTGCGAGAGGCTGCCGGAATAAATGTCGGACATGTCGTAGTTTTATTCCGGCAGCCTCTCGCCGTGCGCTGCTGTGTCTCAGCCGGAACCCCGCCCCCATTATAGTCCGTGGGGACGGAGCAGCAGTCCGGGGGCACACGGTCACTAGCGGCAGGACGGATTCAGCAGGCTGTTCACCTGACGGAACAGCCTGCTGGAGGTCTGTGCCGCTAGTGTGAAAGTAGCCTAAGTGTTCAATGCAAAAAAACTATATATGGCACAGTACAGGTTTACTTTTACCAGACTATCCGCAATGGAAGGTAGCTTTATTTTCGATCATCAAAGGTCACCGTCATCACAGAATACGGCTACCAGAAAGAGAAATAGGCATGTATTCATACCCCTTGAACTATTCCACATTTTTCACATTACTGTATTTTTCGGCCCATAAGACGCACCTAGGTTTTTGAGGAGGAAAATAAGAAAAAAATATTTTGAACCAAAAGGTGTGCTTTTGGTGGGTTTTGAACTAATTGTGGTCTGTGGGCGACGCACCGTTATGGGGGGGGTGGGGATCTGTGGGTGACGCACCGTTATGGGGGGGGGGGGGGGATCTGTGGGTGACGCACCGTTATGGGGGGGGGGGGGGATCTGTGGGTGACGCACCGTTATGGGGGGGATCTGTGGGTGACGCACCGTTATGGGGGGGGGGGGGATCTGTGGGTGACGCACCGTTATGGGGGGGGGGGGATCTGTGGGTGACGCACCGTTATGAGGGGGGGGGGGGGAGTCTGTGGGTGACGCACCGTTATGAGGGGGGGGGGGGGAGTCTGTGGGTGACGCACCGTTATGAGGGGGGGGTCTGTGGGTGACGCACCGTTATGGGGGGGGGGGCTTCTCTAATTAGTGCTCTCCTTGTCTGGGCTGTCAGTTTAGGTGGACAGCCATGTCTGGGTAGGTTTGCAGTTGTGCCATACTCCTTCCATTTTCAGATGATGGATTGAACAGTGCTTCGTGAGGTGTTTAGACCTTGGGAAACTTTATTATAACCTAACCCAGATTTACACTTCTTCACAATTTTATCCCTGACCTGTCTGATGTGCTCCTTAGTTTTCATAATGCTGTTTGATCACTAATGATCTCCAACAAACCTCTGAGGCCTTCACAGAACATCTGTACTTAATTAGGTGACTTCTGAAGGCAGTCACACTGGATTTTATTTAGGGGTATCAGAGTCCAAGGGGATGAATACAAATGCACACCACACTTCCCAGATTATGATTTATTAAACATTTTCAAAACCAGGTATAATTTTATTTTCACTTCACACAAACTTACTATACATACTTGTGTTGGCTTATCACATTAAATCCCAATAAAATACATTTAAGTTTGTGGGTGTAAGGTGAAAAATGTGGAAAAGTTCAAGGGGTATGAATACTTATAGGCACTATATATAGTGTGGGGACTCGCTCTGGTAGACAGGATTAGCGGACGCAGTACAGAGGCAACAACAAGTTCTTTGGATCAAACAGTTCAGTGTTTTATTCACACTTTAGGCAAGTGACAAAACAAGCAAGCAGTCATATTCAAACAAAAAGTCACCTTGCAGTGTTAGTGGTAATTCATACCATGTGGCAATTCTACCTCAAAGAGTCCTTGTTCATAGCAGCACCAACCTGTTTTCACGCCAAACAGGTAGCAAGTCTTCATCCAGACACAAGGCTCCCAGATCCCAACACAGAGACATGGCATCTGAGCCCAGCTGCCTATTTAAGGACACCCAGGTGCTGCCAAAACTCGGACCGGCAATTAAAATCCAGTTCGGTATTTGACCTCACCTGTTTTCCCAGACCAAACCTCTCACTGTGTCACAATAGATGTCATGGGGACTGGTTAAAAGCTCCTGTTCAAGATACGGATATTGAGCTGGTTCAGGAATCCAGTTCTACTTCCAGAGTATAAACCAGGGAACAGCAACCTTCGACACTCCAGCTGCTGTGAAACTACAACGCTCAGCATGCAAACATGTTCGGCTGTTCTTCTGCCTGCCTCAGAAGTGCATGAAGCACTCTGGGAGTTGTAGTTTATGAGCCGCTGGAGTGCCGGAGGCTGTTGATCCCAGATAATTAATATGCATTACCTCTTATACAATTTCTTCAAAACTGGTACCTTCCAAGATTTGCTTCAAAAGGCATCTCACCCTCCAGACCAGAACCCTAGTCTGTACTTATGAGGAAGGCATCATATGGGTCTCTCTGGTTTTGCTGATATGTCTAGTTAGGTTTCAAGGCTCTTTATTGGTCAGACATTGGTTTACAGGGTAGCAACATATAAGCGGCAGTAGAGAGACAGTCTTTCTGGAGGAGAGCAAACTCGCATTCATTTTCCAAGGGGGCATTGCCTATAAGGTTCCCTACACCAGTTGGATCTCTGCAAAGAGAACTAGTACCTTCCAAGAAACCGTTCATGACTTTGGTTATTTTCTTACATTGTAAGCATTTGCAAAGCTGACAACACAGAAAGGTGTTGTCCATTTGCATAGACAATACAAAAAGGTCCAAAAGGTCAGAACCTCTGGTACAGGAGCCTAAGGCTACATGCACACGTTCAGGATTCATGTGCGGAGATTCCGCACTGAAATCCGCAGGTGTTCGCAGGCAAATCCGTGCGGTCAATCCGCACGCAATCCTGATCGTGTGCATTCAGCCTAAGAGTACCTGCACAAGAGTTCCGCTTTCAAAAAAGAAATTCTGCAAGTTTTTTGGGCGTTTCTGCACTAAAAACCACATGTACTAGTGTTTTTTGGTGCAGATTTCATGCGGTTTTGCTGCAGATCTCACCCTTCTCTTGAAAAGGGTAAAATCTGAAGAAAAGAACCACACAAACAAATCACAAATGGAATTGTAAGGAAGACAAAAAGGCAAAACCATACAATAGCCTTAAAGGGCATAAATTTATCACTATGAAACATTTACCCTATCGCCTTGGCAGGTGAAGGCATCTGTGTTGGACCCATGTTCATATTTGCCCACATTGCTGAGAAAAATTATGTTTTAATATATGCAAATGAGCCTCTAGGAGCAACGGGGGCGTTGCCGTTACACCTAGAGGCTCTGCTCTCTCTTCAGCTGCCGCGCCCTCTGCACTTTGATTAACAGGGCAGGTGGATCCTGTGTAAAGTTCATTAATATTTAAGTTTCAGAAAAACCCTTTAAGAGAGAGCAATAACCACACTGTTTCTGCAATTGACATTCTAGAATCTGTAGGAATGCACCCTTAAAATGTAATAGTGCTAAAATAATTGATTATTTCAGTTTATGGATAAATCAGTTTTAGTCAATAAAGGCAAAAAAAATAAATGTAGTAAAACCACTATTAAAAAATGGGTAACACAGCGTGACAACTTACCGACCCCCAGTCGTCCCATCACCAGAGTCTTGACTTCCGGCTTCACTTGGGGTGCTCACAGACTTAGAGGAAGGCGACGTTGGTGGAGGGACTAAATAGTGAAACAGACACGTATCCTCTGTTACTATTCGCAGGGGTTGGACCGCTTAAGATGTTTCCAAAGCAAGTTAACATGAAGGGTTGGTAAAGAAACAGAAACGGGTAACAAAACCAGAACGATGGCAAACCAAAACATACGTGGATGGAGATGGAGAATGGGGGGAAAAAGAAGGGAAGAGAGAGAATTACCAATCACATGCTGGCTTATTCATGCATTTGTACATAACATGTTGGTGACAAAGAGGGAAGGAAAGAATGAGAAGTGATGAGGAAGGTTTCGGACATTCCTACGATGTATCATAGACATGTAGAGTTTTACACGGTGACCCATTCATTTGAAAGGATGACGTGTTATTCTACAATTTCCTCACATGATATTAGCTATTTACTAAGGGTCAGAGTCATTAGGAATATTTTATTCAGACAACCCCTTTATTGAATGCAACAACAATATTAAAATATGGAATTACTGTACATACCCTTAAAGGGGTTTCCATAGATATTTGAACTGATGACCTAGCGTCTGGATAGTCATCAGTATCTGATTGTGGGGGTCTGACACCCAGGACCCCCGCTGATCAGCTGTTTGACAAGGCACCAGCAGTCGCGCTGCTGCTTTCGCTAGGCCATGTGACATCACGTTCATTGGGCACATGGCCTAGGTGCAGACCAACCCTATTGAAGTGAATGGGGCTGAGCTGCGATACCAAGCACAGCCGCTGTGCAATGTACGCTGCTGTGCTTGTCAAGCTAAGAGTAGTCTACGGCAAGCGCAGGTGCCTGCTCAAATAGCTGATCTGTGGGGGTCTGAAAGATCAGATACTGATGACCTATCCAGATGATAGGTCATCAGTAAAAATATATTGGAAACCCTTTTAACCAATACGATGGGTAAAGAGGCTCGAAGGAGCGCTTCTGTTTAAAATGCTCAGAGAAGATTTCCACAAGATTCTGCTCCTGCAAGTGCCCTGAAAGTGGAGCTTCACAGTGAAGTGCTTTCTGCATTGGGGAGGGGCTGTGAAGCAGCTCCATGCAGAAAGCCCTTCACATGGAAGCTATACCTCCTCGGCACCTACAAGAGCAGATAGGGATCGACCGATATTGATTTTTTAGGGCCGATACCGATACCGATAATTTGTGAACTTTCAGGCCGATAGCCGATAATTTATACCGATATTCTGGGAATTTTCATTTTTGAAAAAAAAATTAAAATTCCCACAAATCTGCTGAAAATTAATGTTTATTGTTAATGTGTATTTTTATTTTTTTTTGTAAATCTTTCTTTTTCATTTATATTTAATATTTTGGTGTTTTTATTACTTTTTTTTTTAACTAACTTTTAGCCCCCTTAGGGACTAGAACCCTTGTCCTATTCACCCTGATAGAGCTCTATCAGGGTGAATAGGAGCTCACACTGTCCCTGCTGCTGTGTGCTTTGTGCACACAGCAGCATGGAGCTTACCATGACAGCCAGGGCTTCAATAGCGTCCTGGCTGCCATGGTAACCGATCGGAGCCCCAGCATTACACTGCTGGGGCTCCGATCGGAGGAGCAGGGGAGAGGGAATCCTGTGGGGGGCGCACTGCGACTGGGGTGGGGGGGAGGGGGGGCGCACCACTGTTTAATACTGGGGGGGAGGGGGGGCGCACTGCGCCACCAATGCTTAATACTGGGGGGGCTTGGGGGGGGGAGGCGCACTGCGCCACCAATGCCTAATATTGGGGGGGGGGGGGGCGCACTGCGCCACCAATGTCTGATACTGGGGGGCTTGGGGGGGGCGCACTGCGCCACCAATGAAGCTTAATCTCACATTTATTCATATACAGGAGGCGGGAGCTGGCTGCAGGATCACATAGCCGGCTCCCGACCTCTATGAGCTGTAGCTGCGATCCGCGGCACCTGAGGAGTTAACTACCGCAGATCGCAGCTACAGCTCATAGAGGCCGGGAGCCGGCTATGTGATTCTGCAGCTCCCGCCTCCTGTATATGAATTAATGTAAGATTAAGCTTCATTGGTGGCGCAGTGGCCATAGCTCCTCCCCTCCTCTTGTCCCCTGTCCTCCCATTGGCTGGAGCGGCAGCAGCAGCACAGGGGGAGGAGACACTGCTCCTTCTCCCCTGTGCTGCTGCTGAGGGAACACGGAGAGCGCTGTCAGCAGCGCGATCTGTGTTCCCAGGACGTTATCGGAATATCGGCAAAATAAATGCCGATACCGATAACGTTCAAAATCCTGAATATCGGCCGATAATATCGGTAAATCCGATAATCGGTCGATCCCTAAGAGCAGAGCCTGGCAGAACAAAACTTTATATTCACACTACTCCTGATAAAATCCTCTTTTCAGTATGTTTTGTCTTCTTGCCTAATTCAAGAGAATGGCAGAAGTGGTGTAGCGCACCCCTGAAGTTTAACTGGAGGGGGGTGTAGAGGGTGCACTGCATCCCTGCTGGCTTCACCCTGTGAGGGCATCTAATAAATATCCATGCTGACAGCGTCTCATGAGAATGACAACTTAGAGGGGAGCTCCACATTTACAATTATTTTCAAAACTGGATATGGAATACATATTTATTAGTAATCCCTAACCATTTTTACTATCGGTATCAGAACAATGACCCCATACAGCCATGCACTGCTATAAACCGAGACTTCTTTTTTTTATTGGGAAAACTACAAAACATTTACAATAAAAAATTTATTACAGTCTCTCAATTCTTAGTAACCCAAGTGATTATATGTGCGTATATTCCACTCATCTTTTCAAAATATTTAGAAAACCCTCCCCTCCCTCCCTCCCAGTTTGTGGTGCGTCAAAGTAGGACCCTTATATATAAAACAACTTGATCTCAGCTAACCAGACCTCCAACCACCCCATATCCTGGTCCATTGATATTCATTTTCCCTCCGTCTGTATAAAATTTTTTCGTAGTTCATTACCTTATCAATTAAATTTATCCATGTGTTTTTGTTTGGAGTAGATCGGGCAAACCAGGTGCGGCTGATCAAAACTCTAGCCAACATCAATACTCTACTCAAAAGAATCTTTTGATACTTATGATTTTTTAATTTGGAGAGATCATTGAGAATAAATACTTGTGGTTCAAAAGGAATTCAAATTTTTAGTTTACACATAATATAGTTATTGATACCGTTCCAGTAGTTTATAAGTTCTGGACAGGTCCATATCATATGGAGAAAGTCTGCTCCTACAGTGTCACATTTGGGACAGTTGGACGTGTCTCTTAACCCACATTTGTTCATCCACAATGGAGTAATATATAATCTGTGGCAGATATAAAATTGTATCAGGACATGGTTAAAGTTCTGGGATAGTGAAGATAGATTCCCAAAAATATTATCCCACCCTTCTATTTGTACATTCGGACAGTCCACCTCCCACGCTTTTTGTCCTGGAGAGTGTATGTCACTAAACCGTGCTTTAAGTAATAACTTATATATATTTGAAATTTTTATTCTGAAATGTGTACCTCCTACCCAATCATTCAGAAAGGATACATTATCTATATCCAACAGCCGCTTATCATCCAAGCTGGATAACACAGAACGCAATTGGAAATACCTAAACCATGAAAGATTTTTTAAGTTTTGTATCATTTCTATATAGGATTTAATTTCTCTATCTTTAACTACCTGTGAGATATATAAAATTTTATTCTTCTGCCAAAATGTGTCAGCTGCAATTTCATCCAGCCTTTGTAAATACAAATTATGCCAAAGAGGCGTAAATGTAAGTGAACCCTTAACTTTTAACCATGTCCTAGTTGTAGCCCAGACCTTAAGGAGTAGTTTTATAGTCTCTCTGTAGCCTTGCTCATAGCTCTTCAATAGGCCAGATTCCAACAAGGAAAAAATATTATTGTGGACATGACTATTTACCAACTTCCCCAGTAGTGCGCTATGCTCTGATTCATAGCACCTCAATAGCTGGGCTGCAATAAAGTATCCCTTAAAGTAGGGGAGATTTAAACCCCCGCACTCCACTGATCTATACAAATACTCCAACTTAATTCGAACTCGCTTTCTTCCCCATATTAAATCATTAATTAGTCTCTCTATAAGTTTAAAATGTTTGTCTTGTATCCAAATAGGTGTATTCCTGAGCACATAGAGCAATTGTGGTAATATCACCATTTTGACTAGTGAAACCCGATCCGCTCTAGATAGGGGAAGTTTCAGCCAAATTCCTATTTTAGCTCTGATCTTTACTATTATGGGGATCAAATTAAGTTCTACAAAATTTTCGACCCGAGGCGATATCGTCAAACCCAAATATTGAAAAGTATCAACAATATCCAACTGTGTAACAGGAATCTCTTTCTGTGGTAGGGGGTCTATTGGAAGCAGACTAGTCTTGGTCCAGTTTATAAGAAGACCAGAAACCTCACCAAATAATTTAACCATTTGAATAATCCTAGGGAGAGTGGTTTCCGTATGATCTATAAAAAACAGAACATCGTCTGCATATAGTGAGATACGATCTTGTGTTCCTAGCGTACCAAATCCTTTGATCTGATCGTCCTGCCTAATGGCCATCGCAAGGGGTTCGATATATATATCAAATAACCGAGACTTGATTCAGTGCAGCTTTCTTAATACGGTACCTCTTCTAGATAGCCGCAGTCCATATTTCTCACTCATTAATGCAACTACTTCTGCCACCACAAAACAAATGCTAATTCACAGACTGAAGATCTGAACAACGTCTCAAACGCGTTGCACATAACATAAAGAGGCTTGGTTAGAAAACTAAAGTGTAACCCAATGCCTAGAAGGACTGTAAAACAGCGCCTCATAGACTGTAAGCTCTCACGAGCAGGACCCTCGGTCCTATTGTCTGAATTGTTGACTCTTCAATCTGTGATGTCCACTCTCCTGGTACATGTTCCCTCTGAAGTGTAAAGCGCTGCAGAATATGTTGGCACTATATAAAGATTATTATTATACACTTGCACTCTATGTATAGAAACAGTTGGAGATATCAGATGCTTTGGAATTTTTTGGAGATATACACTTACAATTTTATTTTTGTGCACCATTTTCGGTCCAGGATTCATTTAAAAGCCCCCGAATTCAGCGTGCTGGGAGGACAGTAATACACTGGTTTTGTACCATCTGTATGCTAATGGCTTTGAACGTTACGCTACTTAAAGAGCTCAGAGGAAATCTATTCCGCACTTTACCCTCCCCTCTAACTTACCGAAAAGTCACCCATGGGAATAGATTATGTTTAATTACAGCATTATACTGCATGTTCAATATATAGATCTGAGTGCGACTGTGTATAGCTACCTTTTTACTTTCCATTGCTTACATCAGTCCCTGTGGCATCCCCAATATATTTTCCCTCTTCACCAACCACTGGAGGAAATTTTATAGAAAGTCATTTACCCTATTAGTGTAATATGCATTCTCCTCCCACAGGAATCAGATCTTGCTATTAAAATATAAGTTTAAGCTTTAGAAAATAGATGTGAGCGTACTTTAATTTCAATGTTTGCAAACTATTTCCACCCCTTAATGATTTTTAGAGTTTGTGGATTAAGGATTATTTTTATTATCTTTTTTTTTTAAGTGACTTTTGGCCAAATAGTCGCTCAATACATTTAGACTCATACTGCCATCTTGTGGTAAAATGAGCCCACGCATGACAAGAGGATCCGAGATACAAGAAAGCCATTTACATAAAGGGGGTAATGCTAGCAGCCACTGAATCTACAGATCTGTTGGATGACAGGAACCACGTGCTATATAAAAACTAGAGATTCTCCCTCCTAATGCTTGGGTCATGCTGCAAATCTGTTCCATGCATCTGGATGGGGTTGATTCTGCAGAGTGTGCATGAATTTCTGCATTCGGATGAATGAGAGCTGCAGAAATTGCTGCATGTGAACATGCCCTGACTTTACAAAAGCCCAGGGAATGGCACGTATAAAAGGATTTTATATACCGTATGTACATTGTGTATAATAATACCTGTGACATAAAAAATCCCATGAGAGTCCCAGGTGACTTTTGCAGCCATGCAACTTTCCCAATAGTGGTCAATAAGGGTGAATTCAGACGTGACAGAATTGCATACTCATCCAAAAGCAGCAGACAGTTTCTACGTGGAAGAAGGGGCACACAAATCTGTAGCATGGTAATTGTGTAGATTTGTCATAGATTTTCACATTAAATTTTAACAGTTACAGTGCAGCAGAGGTGAAGTCTGCCTTGATTTTACTGTACAATCTGCAGCAAAATTTGTATGCAAAACATCTGCATTTTCAGCGACATCTATCCTAAGGGCTCATGCTGCCAATTGCAGTCCCCAATGCACGGGCATAGAGCAAGTTCTATATAGTGCTTCCGTGGCCTTCCGCTTCAAGTGAATGGATTTGCACACGTAGATTGCGAACCCGCTGTTTGTGGGCCACAATATGGGCACGGCCGACACACGTGCATGTGCATGAGCCCTAAAGGTATACTCATGTAGCAGAAACCTGTTTCACCCCTTCACACAAATGGAATGAAATATTCTGCTGCTGTTGAATTGATCCATAGGGTAACAGCTACAGCCGGCAGATTTTGATGCCACTCTGTGGCAAAATCCATAACACATCCAAAGCAAAATCTGCCTGCGTTACATGCAGATTTTTGCCAATGATATGAGTCAGACTCAGCAAAGGGTGAAACTCACGGTAGAAATCCGCAGTATAAACGGACATGCTGTGGATTTAAATCTGATTCTGATCAATTTCTGCTGTGGATTTTATCGGCACCTTGTGGATTAAATCTCATGCACATTGCTAGTGCTGTAAATAGCTGCAAACTTTCCGCCCACAATTCTGTGGCACAATATCTGCTGCCACATGTGAACAAACGTAAAATTGTACAACAAAAAAATCCGGTAATTAGTTAAATCTGCTGCAAATCTGCAGGCAACTCTCGTAGATTTTGCTGAGCATTTTCCTGCCACTATTTACGTCCCTTGTGTACATACCCTAAAAGACTCGTGGCCCTAGAAGGGGCTTTGAGGATGAACGTGGTCCTAGAAGAGGCTCCTTTGTACAAGTGACTCTGTAGCCACAGCCCATGGCAGAGTACAGTGGCGCATTACATTGGGGTGCTACCATTTCTGCAATTCCACAATTAAATCTTTAACCCTGGGTTCAGACCTGAGCGTTCTGAAACGAGCGCTCTGTATGCGCGATTGTACGGGCGTTTACAATCGCGCATACAGAGACAGGCGTGCACACATTGTCGTGCGTTCCCGAATATCTATGTGCGGGAACGCGCGACAAACGCCCCAAAAAAAGCTCAAGAACTTGTTTGAGCGTCGGGCGTTTTACAGCGCGATCGTACGCGCTGTAAAACGCCCAGGTGAGAACCATTCCCATAGGGAAGCATTGGCTTCTCCTTGTTGAGCGTTTTACAGCGCGTAGGAACGCGCTGTAAAAACGCTCAGGTGTGAACTTAGGGTTAAGTGGCTGCAAAGTTTGACCATGAGGGCGGTTTCTGTTCTGAAGAACAGTAGATGGGTGCAGGTCAAGATGTTAAGACCACAACATATTATGACGCATGCTACTCTGGAATAATAACCAATAAAATATAATCTACGAGTCATTTGGAGACAAATATATAAAATGATGAATCCTTTAATAATGGGGCCTTTTTTTTCTAATAAACTATTTGTAGCTACTCCGTATGCAATTGAACTATCCGAAGCCTCTATAATTACAGGTGTCAGTCAATGAGAGCAATTCAACAATCAGATTTTTATGAAGCGAAATAAACATGGACTCCATTAAAGGCCTTGTCCCTAATAACCAAACTCGTGTCTAGCACAGTGTGTGGATACGGTTTACATGGAGGAATACAAAGAGGCAGAATCACCTTTATTCTCAAGAATCCCCCCGCTGAAGGAAAGGAGGCGCTGCCTGCCCCAATAAGACTTTTCATATTCTTTCAGAAGTGCTGGCAGGTTACATCGGATTTACAAATCATTTACATTTCAATCCCCTTTCCTCCTCCCTTGTAATCTGAACAAGAGAAAACGCCCAGTGGAGGCATAATGAGGCATGAGAAGATTAGTTACATAATAATACAAGGCCGTGTCTCTGGAGATGTGACCTCCAAGTTCACCACATCAGACTACGGGGGGAGGGCACCCCTAAAAATGTGGCAAGGAACAAAAAATAGAAAAATGTTCTTCTTCATGATATAAATAGAAAAGTTTTGTTTCATAAAGATTTAAATTAAAGTGTACCTAATCTTTTGAAATAAAGTTTTGTAAAATACTTTTGATTTTATTCCCATTTTAGTTACAAAATGGGTACCCAAAGTTCAGGTGTCTTTAGAGCTTCAGAATCCATAAATCGCTGACTGCTTCCACTGTGGGACCGCAGTAAGCGATGTACAGGCAGGAGCACACCTCGCTGCTCTGCTTAAGCCTGGCATAGTACAATGATGTGCCATGTCAGTTTAGTGAAGCAGGCACAGGCAGGGGCAGCAATGTCCTATACAGAGCTCCTGCCTGTTATAACTCCGCTCTACTAAAAGTTCTGCATAGCACATCGGTATAGGTTCTCCTGCATAGATGTGCTATGCCGAGCTATTAACTGAGCGAGGTGGTGCTAGCAAGTGCTCTGCATCACACATCCGTGCTCCTGTCTCGGGGTAGAACCTGTACACCAGTACACTGCTAAGTGTACCGATTCCAAAGTATAGGCAACTGGACTTCGGGTGCCTATTTTTTAAGTAAAATGAGAAAAAAAACAACTAAAAGCATATAACAAAAATTAATTATATCACATTTAGAATAGTTTTTACAGGGCTCCAGATGGCGACCAAAAAGGTCACCAATGCGACTTAGAATTTGCAAATGGCGACAAGACTTTTTAGTCCTGTCGCCATTTGCGACTAGACCCGCCGCCGCAGCTCTGAATACAGCGGCGGGCACAGGAGATGATAGTTCTCTGCCCCGCCACCGATGTTCTTCTCAGCAGCGCAGAGGAGAAGGAGTCTCTCCCTCCCCCCTGTGCTGCTGCCACCGCCAATAGTAAGAAAGACGGGAGAAGTAGGGAAGGGGCTGTGGCCACTGCGCCACCAATGATGATAACTGACCTGTTAATACAAATACAGGAGGCGGGTGCCGGAATCAAATAGCCAGCACCCAACCTCTATGACAGGGAGCTGCGATCCGCTGCAGTTAACCCCTCAGGGTTAACTGCCGCGGATCGCAGCTCCCTGTCATAGAGGTCCGATGCAGTCTATTTGATTCCGGCAGCCGCCTCCTGTATTTGTATTAACAGGTCAGTTATCATCATTGGAGGCGCAGTGCGCCCCCCCCCTCCCCCTCCCTTGGTAAGGAAAAAAGAAGTTCTGCATCGGCGCAAATTCACCAGTGAGATCGGTCTTGATAGAAGACGTCATCGGCGCAGGCGCACTGAGGGAGTTCTGAGGAGACGAGCCTCCTCATCTCAGAGCGCCTGCGCCGAATGAACAGAGGCGCGTGATTTTTGAAATACTGACAGGGCCGGCCGGAGGAGGAGATCACGGCTGGCCCTGTCAATCAACACGGCGAGGGGGCGGTTTTCTGCTGCGACTACCAGCAAGTAGACGCCCTACTTGCTGGTAGAGACCGGATTTACATATTATAAAACTTCGTTTTCTAAAGAAACGGCCGCATCAAAGTAAGTGACAAGATTATATTCTCCTATATCGCGCTATAAGTAATGTAACTATCCCAAAAAAAAATTATGACTTTTGTGGGGTGACAGAAGCCCTTTAAAGAATGCTATTATTTTCCCTTATAACCATGTTATAAGGGGAAATAATACAGTGAAGAGACTTTCATCCTAGCAACCATGCGTGAAAATCGCACCGCATCCGCACTTGTTTGCGGATGCTTGCGATTTTCACGCAGCCCCATTAACTTCTATGGGGGCCTGCGTTGCGTTAAAAATGCACAACATAGAGCATGCTTGCGATTTTCACGCAACGCACAAGTGATGCATGAAAATCACCGCTCATGTGCACAGCCCCATAGAAGTGAATGGGTCCGGGTTCAGTGCAGGTGCAATGCGTTCACCTCACGCATTGCACCCGCGCAGAAATCTCGCCCATGTGAAAGGGGCCTAAGGGTGAATAGGACAAGGGTTTCAGCCCCTAAGTGGGCTAATAGGAAGTTAAAAAAAAAAAAAAACACTAAGGCTACTTTCACACTTGCGGCAGTGTGATCCGGCAAGCAGTTCCGTCGTTGGAACTGCCTGCCGGATCCGCCGATCTGGATGTGACTGAAAGCATTTGTGAGACGCATCCAGATGCAGATCCATCTCACAAATGCATTGCAAGAACGAATCCATCTCTCCGCTTGTCATGCGGACAGACGGATCCGTCTTGTATCTTTTTACACATTTTTACCTGTCTGCGCAGACGAATCCTGCATTCCGGTATTTTGAATGCCGGATCTGGCACTAAAACATTCCTATGGGGAAAAATGCCGGATCCGGCAATCAGGCAAGTCTTCAGTTTTTTTTCCGCCGGAGATAAAACCGTAGCATGCTGCGGTTTTATCTTTTGCCCGATCAGTCAAAATGACTGAACTGAAGACATCCTGAACGGATTACTCTCTATTCAGAATGCATGGGGATATGCCTGATCAGTTATTTTCCGGTATAGAGCCCCTAGGATGGAACTCTATGCCGGAAATGAAAAACGCTAGTGTGAAAGTACCCTAAAATATTAAGTTTAAATCCCCCCTTTCCCAATTTTACATATAAAATATATAAACAATAAATAAATAAACATATTACATAGCGCTGCGTTCGAAAAGTCCAAACTATTAAATTATTAAAAAATATCTCCTATGCGGTGAGCATTCGCCATTTTTTTGTCACCTTGTCACTGCTTTTTTTGGTGTTTTTTTTTTCTTTTCGCGGTATTGAGTATCGCAATACTTTTTTATGGTGACGAAAGCAAATCAAAATTTTGGTATTGAAACAACCCTACGCTGATCTGATCGGCGTAGCGTTGTCATGATACCAAAATTTTGATTCGGTTTCGATTTGGCGACTAAAAATTTAATTTGGCTCCTAAATTTTTCAGTTCAGAAGCAAATGGCTACTAGACATTTTTTTTTGTCTGGAGCACTGTTTTAATACACTTCTTCAAAAGGTTCGGTACACTTAAAATTATGAGACAACTAATCCTGACTGTGTGAACTTGGCTGCCAAAAATTGTGAGATATGAAAACATAAGAGCAGTTGCTGTGAGCGAGCACCATATATTACTGCACTTCCCAACTGTTCCATTGTTTGGAGAAGGCCCGGCCACATTGACTGTGTATTTAGGTCATCTGAAGAGGGGACAGATAAGCAGTGTGGGGAAATGAAGTGTGGCTGGTTCACAAGAGCTAGCCTGTTCCCAGTGACTTGCCTTTTAATCCCTAGTGGGCCACCTGCAGAGCTCCGTTCAGCCTCAATCCATTCACTAATAGGACACCACTAACAAACCAATTAATGCCGGTTAGGACGCAGACACCTGGCCAAAAGTGACTTATTCCTAAACCGATAGATCGCGATTTTATAACGCTTTGTAAAGCATATTTAATAAATAGGTGGTCAAATCTAACATCATCTAAGGAGGATTTTCACTAAACTAAGGTAAAAATAACCAGGATTTAGAAGTACCTAAGTAATCGATTTTTTTTATAAACAATCACTGTGAAATCCATGTCCACAGCAAGTGCAACTTGAAAAACACTTCCAAATCAAGGCAGCCAAGTCATTTGCTGGAGCAATTTAATCAGTTAAGGATTAAGCAGCAATTTTATGCCGATTTTATTGCCAAGAGAGTTTTTTATGTTACTCTATGGCGTAAAAAGGCTACTTTCACACTTGCGGCAGAGTGATCCAGCAAAACGTATGCCAACTGATTGCATTTGTAAGACTGATCAGGATCCTGATCCATCTTAAAAATGTCTGGTCAGAAAAATGGATAGAAATGCCGGATCCGTCTTTCCGATGTCATCCGGCAAAACAGATCCGGCATTTATTTTTTTCATGCGCAGGCCGGAAGGACGGATCCGGCATTCAGGCAAGTCTTCAGTTTTTTTAGCCGGAGATAAAACCGTAGCATGCTGCGGTATTATATCCGTCCTGATCAGTCAAAAAAACTGAACTGAAAACATCCTGAACGGATTGCTCTCCATTCAGAATGCATGGGGATATGCCTGATCAGTTCTTTTCCAGTATAGAGCCCCTAGGACGGAACTCTATGCCGGAAAAGAAAAACGCAAGTGTGAAAGTACCCTTACCTGACTGCAGTGGTTTGGAAGTAATATTGAAGCTACCCAATGTATTCTCTATGGACAGCAATTTCAGACCAAATTTCACAGCGATTTTTTTTTTTTTTTTGCGTGAGCAGCAAAAAGTCTACATTCTCTCTAACGGGTAAAATAAGTCATTGAGTGATCAATGTGGGTCTGACCCCCCCCCCCCCCCCCCAAAAAAAATAAATAAATCAGCAAAACAGAATGGGTAGCAGCAATCCATTTAGGAAAGCTAGTGCTTTTACTGTTGCAGACTTGTTATAGCGCCCCCCACAGAACAGCCACCTTGTGTGTTTGGTGCTGGTGTGTAGAAGCTCTCCTTGTGCCAAGATTCCTGTTGGCTGGCCCGTACAGTAGCAGTAATAGCAGTATTACAAAAAAAATATTCCAAGTGATAAACTATGTTTTGCCTGATACGACAGATTACATAACATTTATTTGTGGGACAGTCCTTTTAATATTTAGTAAAGCTATAACTGAAGCTTCTCCAATTATCATAAATCACACAGTTGTCACTTTGCATCCTTGCCTGACAAACAATAAGGAGATCTTTAACCTTTAAAGGGGGTTCTCTAAACTACACCCAGCAAGTGAATGGGAGCATGGCTCCTATACGCCTTCTGCTTCCACTCCATACACCGTTAGCTTCTGGCGCCACTGCAGAACAAAACAGCTTATCGCGTGGATGGCAGGAGTCGAACACCCGCCGACCTGATATTGATTATCTATCTGGAGGATAGCTCATCAATATCTGTAGCCTGGACAAACCTCTTTAAATCCTAACTACATGGAGTTATAAGCAATGTGCTTTACATTAAATGTTAGGGCACTAATATATATCGGCTTGGCTGTATATACACTGCACTGGAATGTTTTATAGAATTTTTGTATCTATTAAATCGAGGAGAACAGGGTGTTGTATGAAGATTGTGCAGGCAGCATTACCATGAAGCAAGCAAGCATGCAAGTCAGCATGCAATCAAACGTAAGCTTCAGGGTCCTTACCCAGCGAGGGCTCAGGGGTGATACCCATGCTCTGGAGTAAGGCTTCAGCTTCTCTCCTCTTCTTCTCCAAATCAGACTCTTCTGGCGGAGGGGCAGCATCCTTCTTCTGATCAGACTACCATGAAAAGAGGGAAAAGGTCAGACAAGGTAACAGGTTCTATACATAAAGCATTAGATTTCTTCTCCTGAATGGACCTACAGTGCCTTGCAAAAGTATTCATACTTTCGTATTTTGTTACATTACAGCCTTAAGTTCAATGTTTTGCTAATCTGAATATTATGTGATGGATCAGAACAAAATAGTCTAAGGCTACTTTCACACTTGCGGCAGAGCGATCCGGCAAGCAGTTCCGTCGCCGGAACTGCCTGCCGGATCAGGCAAAACGTATGCCAACTGATGGCATTTGTAAGACTGATCAGGATCCTGATCAGTCTTAAAAATGCCTGATCAGTCGAAAAAATGCATTGAAATGCCGGTGTCATCCGGCAAAACGGATCCGGTATTTATTTATTTATTTTTACCTTTTTTTCAGTCTGCGCATTCTGAATGCCGGAATCGGCACTAATAGATTCCTATGGGAAAAAATGCCGGATCCGGCATTCAGCCAAGTCTTCCGTTTTTTTCGCCGGAGATAAAACCGTAGCATGCTACGGTTTTCTCTTTTGCCTGATCCGTGCAAACTGAACGGATTACTCTATTCAGAATGCATGGGGATATGCCTGATCAGTTCTTTTCCGGTATAGAGCTCCTGTGACGGAACTCTATGCCGGAAAAGAAAAACGCAAGCGTGAAAGTACCCTAAGTTGGTGAAGTAAGGCTACTTTCACACTTGCGCTTGATCGGATCCGTTCTGAACGGATCCGATCATATTAATGCAGACGGAGGCTCCGTTCAGTACGGATCCGTCTGCATTAATAACTTGGAAAAAATTCTAAGTGTGAAAGCAGCCTGAGCGGATCCGTTCAGACTTTCAATGTAAAGTCAATGGGGGACGGATCCGCTTGAAGATTGAGCCATATGGTGACATCTTCAAGCGGATCCGTTCCCATTGACTTACATTGTAAGTCTGAACGGATCCGCTCGCCTCCGCACGGCCAGGCGGACAGCTGAACGCTGCAAGCAGCGTTCAGCTGTCCGCCTGTCCGTGCGGAGGCGAGCGGAGCGGAGGCTGAACGCCGCCAGACTGATGCAGTCTGAGCGGATCCGCATCCATTCAGACTGCATCAGGGCTGGACGGAGGCGTTCGGGTCCGCTCGTGAGCTCCTTCAAACTGAGCTCACGAGCGGACCGACGAACGCTAGTGGGAAAGTAGCCTTAAATTAGAAAAATATATAAATAAAACTATTGTTTAGAAATAGAAAACAGAAAATTGGCATGTGGAAATGTATTCACCCCCTTGGTTAGGAAGCCCATAAAAAGCTCTGGTGAAACCAATTACCTTCAGAAGTCACTTAATTAGTGAAATGATGTCACCTGTGTGCAATCTAAGTGTCACCTGATCTGTCATTACATATACGCACCTTTTTTTAAAGGCCCCAGAGGCTGCAACACCTAAGCAAGAGGCATCACTAACCAAACACTGCCATGAAGACCAAGGAACTCTCCAAACAAGTAAGGGACAATGTTGTTGAGAAGTACAAGTCAGGGTTAGGTTATAAAAAAAAAATCCAAATCTTTGATGATCCCCAGGAGCACCATCAAATCTATCATAACCAAATGGAAAGAACATGGCACAACAGCAAACCTGCCTAGAGACGGCCGCCCAAACTCACGGAGCGGGCAAGAAGGGCATTAATCAGAGAGGCAGCACAGAGACCTAAGGTAACCCTGGAGGAGCTGCAGAGTTCCACAGCAGAGACTGTACATAGGACGACAATAAGCCATACGCTCGATGGAGTTGGGCTTTATGGCAGAGTGGCCAGAAGAAAGCCATTACTTTCAGCTAAAAACAAAAAGGCACGTTGTGAGTTTGCGAAAAGGCCTGTGGGAGACTCCCAAAATGTACGGAGGAAGGTGCTCTGGTCTGATGAGACAAAAATTGAACTTTCCGGCAATAAAATAAAACGCTATGTCTGTCGCAAACCCAACACATCACCCAAAGAACACCATCCCCACAGTGAAACGTGGTGGCGGCATCATGCTGTGCGGATGTTTTTCAGGAGCCGGGACTGGGAAACTGGTCAGAGATTAGGGAAAGATGGATGGTGCTAAATACAGGGATATTCTTGAGCAAAACCTGCACCACTCTGCGCGATTTGAGGCTAGGACGGAGGTTCACTTTCCAGCAGGACAATGACCTCAAACACACTGCTAAAACAACACTTGACTGGTTTAAGGGGAAACATGTAAATGTGTTGGAATGGCCGAATCACAGCCCAGATCTCAATCCAAAAGAAAATCTGTGGTCAGACTTAAAGATTGCTGTTCACAAGAGCAAACCATCCAACTTGAAGGGGCTGGAGCAGTTTTGCAAGGAGGAATGGGCAAAAATCCCAGTGGTAAGATGTGGCAAGCTCATAGAGACTCATCCAAAGCGACCTGGAGCTGTGATTGCTGCAAAAGGTGGTTCTACAAAGTGTTGACTTTAGGGGGGTGAATAGTTATGCACATTGATTTTTTCTGTTATTTTGTCCTATTTGTTGTTTGCTTCACAATAAAAAAATAAAAATCTTAAAAAGTTGTGGGCATGTTCTGTAAATTAAATGATGCAAATCCTTAAAGGGTTTCTGTCATGGGGAAAAAATCATTATGTAGCTGACTGACATTGGCGATGTGCTAATGTCAGCAGCACATAAAAGTATGTTTGTTAACTCTCTGCCTGCCACCGTTCTATTAAAAAACAGACTTTTATAATATGCTAATGAAGCCTCTAGGCCAGGGGTGCACAACCTTTTTTGGTTGGGGGCCACATGTTCAGCCTGAACCAATTCCAAGGGCCAAAAATAAAACTTAAAATGATATTACCAACTGAAATACTGTATTTATGGCATATTGAACATACCATTAATGTCTATTTACACTTCTAGTACTCCCATATAATGGGAGAATACATGAAAGATACATATGAGCATTCACAAGACATAGACATACATGTCTTTTACAAGATAGTTGAGGGCCGCACAGAATGGTATCGAGGGCCGCATGTGGCCCCCGGGCCGCAGGTTGTGCACCCCTGCTCTAGGCGCTATGAAGGCGTTGCTGCAGCACCTAGAGGCTCGGTCTACTCGTCTTTTGGCACGCCCAGGTCCACTTGAGACGCCCTTCTCCGCATCGTCCTCATAATCCCACACCTACGCCGTCCCGTTTAGTATTCGGCGCAGGCGCAGTGAGTGAAGGATGCTTGGCCGCTGCCAGCTTCCTCAGTGCGCCTGCGCCGATTACATCACAGGCCTCCCCGGCAGGCCTGTGACATAATCGGCGCAGTGAGGAAGCTGGCAGCATTCGAGCATCCTTCATTCACTGTGCCAAATATCCCGGCGCGGGATTATGAGGAAGATGCGGAAAAAGAAGGACATCAATCAAGTGGACCTGGGCATGCCAAAAGGCGAGTAGACCGAGCCTCTAGGTGCTGCAGCAACACCTTCATAGCACCTAGAGTCTTCAATAGCATATTATAAAAGTCCGTTTTTAATAGAACGGCGGCAGGCAGAGAGTTAACAAACACACTGTTATGTACTGCTGACATTAGCACATCGCTAATGTCAGTCAGCTACATAACGATTTTTCCTATGACAGAAACCCTTTAAACAATCCATGTTGATTCCAGGTTGTGAGGCACCAAAATACAAAAAAAGTCTAGAGGGGTGAATACTTTTGCAAGGCACTGTAAGTCGACATTTGGTCTGCACAGTGCACCCACTAGTAAAAGAAGTTTTATGCCTTTAATGCTTTTTCCACTAAAAATGTGTGCTTAACCCATCCGTTTCTCATGGCCGCTCTTTAAAGAGGTTACTTCAGTGAGAAGGTATTGTCGCTTTTATGTCCTTTCATGACAGATATGAATAGTATGACAAACACCATTGTCAGGGCCATTATACAAACCTAAGAGCTTGGCACCCCCTGCTGGAGGCATCAATCATTACAACTAAGTAGCAGCAATGATGCAATTAGTGACTGGTAGTAGTCCATTTAATACGTTTTGTTCCAGCCAATGACCCTCTATACCTCTTCCCAAAGTGCCTGCCAAACAATCCTACATTCCCAGGGTCTCCTCTACCTCGTCTACTGTTCATTGAACAGCGAAGCCCATCATTCCATTCATGATTATATTAACAACGGATCTGGCGAGTACACGGGACACAGCATCCTGCACATAATGGCCTTCTGCTCTAGAAGTAACCGGAATAGTGGAGCCCGTCTATAAGGTCCTCATGCCCTGGCACAGGATTCCTACTGCTTTAGGGGCTGTGTCTCTAATAGAGATATGCGTTGTGTCCGGTTGTCCACATGTAGTACACTTCTGGTCTCGTGGCTTCACCTGTACCACTATTAATACCTCTCTCAATAGAGACCGATGGATGGCCCTGCTACGTCACAAATCCTTTACTGTACCTCAAACTTAGTGTAAGATGCTCTTCTTTATCTTTTTAGGAGCCAAGCAAACGATTGCTCACGCCTGGAAGAAATCATATTCCATATCCGGAATTTCTGACACAATAACTTTAAAGGGGTTGTCCGGGACCAATTTTTTTGGGGGAAAAAACACGTTTACTCACAATGTACATCTAAATAAAAGGTGCCTCCATATATTTTCAGCTATTTTCGCCACTTCTATGTGGTTCAAACGGTCCCCCACTCATTGTTTATATATCTGTTTATCTTTCCCTAACTTCCAGCTGCACTGCCCTGTGGGTCCAGGGGCAGCGCGGCATCAGGTGGTTACAGCTGTCTCTCTGCACCGCTATAACTCTGCCCCCTCATCAATATTCACCTCCATTCATTCTAAAGCTACTTGCCCGGTGACGTCACCAGACTGGAGGGGCAGGGCTTAGCGGGATGTCGGCCAGCCGCTGTAACTCCGCCCCTCATCAATAGTCACCTCCATTCATTCTAAAGTTCCTTGCCCGGTGACATCACCAGACTGGAGGGGTGGGGCTTAGCGCGATGCCGGCCAGCCTAGTTACCGTCCCTCCATCCACTCTGCATAAATTACTTATGCTGCCAGTGACGTCACCGGGCTCCCTGAGCAGCGGAAGAGGAAGCTTTGCTTGCCTGCAAGGGACCCGGCACGTCAATGAGGAGAACAAAACAGTAATTTCCGGCCATGAATTTCAAAGATGAAAACGGGGCTGCAGAAATCTGTGCCAAAGGTACTACATGCTTGTATGCAATGTGTATGCCACACTTGTACTATTAGAGTAATGTCCCCAATCCCAGACAACCCCTTTAAGATTAACAAATAGCTTACTAGTACTCTCTGTGGCTCGTGGATCGCCTGTGGGTAACTATGTGAGCGCAACCCGTGCTCTTCTGCCTTCCCCTCCCAATTAGAAAAAAATAATATACGAACTCGGAAGGGAAAAAAAAAAAAAAAAAAAAACACAAGACCCAGTCTAGATGTGGTCTCCAGCCGATTCCCACCTTTATTATCAAAGCATACAGACGTAAGCCTCATTCACACGTTAGTGTTCCACGTATGCCTGATGTTCATGTTCTCCACAGACAGCACACGTCCACATTCATGTCTGTTTTAATACCTTCATGCATCCACCATGTAATAACAATTCTGGAACATCTATTCTTATGTCTCTATGTTGTACCATTCCTTTATTATTTCTACCAGAAGTTATGACTGAATATCTAGCAGTCTGCAGTAAGGGTACAGAGGGGAGGTAACCAGTTGGGGGGGGTGTACCTGCGGAGTCTGTGCAGGTACACCCCCCCCCCCCCCCCAACTGGTTACCTCCCCTCTGTACCCTTACTGAAGGCTAATAGCAAAATTATTCATAACTTCTGGTAGAAATAATAAAGGAATGGCACAACATAGAGCCATAAGAATAGATGATCCAGAATTGTTATTACTCAGGAAATGCATGACTCTTTTAAAACAGGCCTGTCAGGAGCAGTGAAAGGTCCTCTTTAATGTGTATTCATATATCAGTGTTAGCACGTTCTGTGGGTCTGTGTTTTTAGCACGGATGCATGCTCTATTTTGTCCGAATTCATGGATCCATCACGTCCATTATAGTCTATGGGTCCGTGAAAGCCAAGGAATGCCATCAGTGTTTCACGGATCACTAGGAAGAGATGCTTTGAAAATGATTTTTCAGCTGTTCAGTGTCAGCGAAACACGGATGGCACACGGACAGCAAAAAACAAACAGCATCACGGACCACCTTCTCATGGATTTGAGCACGGACGCGGATGTGAGAATCAGGATTTACCGGTAACAGAACAAAGACGCCCCAACACCAAGGGGGTGGAAATCGAAACTAGTAATTTGATTAGTTCATCATAGAAGGCAATGCTTCCTGACCATACTGACGGCCGTGATCAGGCATTGTAGTAGTAAAAAAGCTTCTGCAGCATCTTAGCTCAAGGTTAGAATTCTTTAGCAATGCATCATATGAAAGACAGAACGAACAGAACCTGACCAAAGTTTACCACAGTTGAGACCATTTCCATCACACTCCATAACCATTGCAACCAGTGACATATCCCACTTCTCCTTGTCCCCCTCCTCCCTTTTCGCTCTCTTTCTTCTATATTTATCAGCTTTTTTTTTTTTTTAACTGTCAATTATTAATATTAGTTATTGTCTTACAGCATTTATAACCAGCTATTCTAAACATTATGTAATTCATACCGTTTTATCTGAATTGAACAATGTTTCTACCCATCAGGACATATTTCAGTTTCGTTTAGAGAAACCATAAAACTCAATCAAATGTTTGAAAGTGCAAAGGTCAGAATAAAACAGCATACAATAAAAACGAGTTTCCTGGCTGCTTTCTTTGGTCTATACGCTTACAAGGGTAAAGATCACATTTCAGATATTTATTTCTGCTCCGACAGTTTTCTACCCCTTTATCTATAACGCTGGGTTCAGACCTGAGCGTTCTGAAACGAGCGCTCTGTATGCGCGATTGTACGGGCGTTTACAATCGCGCATACAGAGACAGGGGTGCACACATTGTCGCGCGTTCCCGAATATCTATGTGCGGGAACGCGCGACAAACGCCCCAAAAAAAGCTCAAGCACTTGTTTGAGCGTCGGGCGTTTTACAGCGCGATGGTACGTGCTGTAAAACGCCCAGGTGAGAACCATTCCCATAGGGAATCATTGGTCCTTGCCTGTTGTGCGTTTTACAGCGCATAGGAACGCGCTGTAAAACGCTCAGGTGTGAACCCAGCGTTAAACAACAGGATCCAGATCTAGCAGTTCAAAGTTCAAAGCAGATTTAAAACCTCACGTGTGGTATGCCGGTCTTGATATCCCCTGCGCTGCTGGAGGATGCGCTTTATTCATGGCGTCACAAATTAGGCTCATCTTCCAGCAGTCCGTGCGCCTCAACTGAATTCTGCAGCAGATCTACCTTAGCTTTCAAGTCTTAATTTAAGCCAGGAAACTGGCATAAAAGCTGGCCCTAACCTGGCCATGCCCCCTATTCCGAAAGTGGCAAAGGTGGCATAGAATCGCCACTACATTTAGATGCAGCAATGTTTAAAAAGTTGCAAACATGAGGTTTACAGTTTGTTTTTGCCTGAAAAATGACGTAGAGAGACGATAAATCTCCGCCTATTAGAATAAATCTGGACATAAGATGTAAAGATGCAACCTTATAAAAGATTTAAAGGCTTACTGCTGCGCCCCAAGTTTTTCCTGTGCAGCTACACACGCGACTGTAGTCAGCCCCTATGTTCTTAAACAGGACAGTGCTGCAGTGGTTCTCTGCACGGGGGTACAGGGGGGCACTGAGCAGAAGAAAACAGTGAAGTGAACAAAGTATTAAACCAGACCCTCCTCCCAATCATTCTTAGAATCAGTAGAGATCCCAGAGGTGGGACACCCATGGCACATACTAGTGATCTAGAAATCACTTTATAATATGCAAATATTCGTTTATAAAATAATAAATCTCTGGACATAACTCAATTTTCACCCCGGCAGCCCCCCTGACTTGAGCATCGGAACAGTTCATGCTCCGATGCTCTCCTTTGCCCTGCGCTAAATCGCGCAGGGCAAGGGCTCTTTTGTTTACAATCACACACTGCCGGGCAGACAGCTTCCACCCGGCAGTGTGTTCGGTGACGTCACCGGCACTGATGGGCGGGCTTTAGCGCTGCCCTAGCCAGTAAAACGGCTAGGGCAGCACTAAAGCCCGCCCATCAGAGCCGGTGACGTCACCGAACACACTACCGGGTGGAAGATTTCCGCCCAGCAGTGTGCAATTGTAAACAAAAGAGCCCTTGCCCTGCACGATTTAGCGCAGGGCAAAGGAGAGCATCGGAGCATGAACTGTTCCGATGCTCAAGTCAGGGGGTCTGGGTGAAATTATGGGTATGTGTGGGTTCAGCCCTGAACCCGGAAAACCCCTTTAATTCGAGCACCAACATATAAATTTAGAAACTGACAACTAACCCTGAAAACTTAGCCTGTGACTTCCACCGACTTGGAAATGAAGCCAGAACTGATCCCATTGTTTTTAAGGGGTAGTTCTCATACATCAGGTGGATCAGTCGTGATGCAGAAGCCAAATTGCTCTGGACAGAAAAGCGCTGCACACCCAGTTTTTATGTCTGCCACCATCAGCGTACAGATGCCAGTTCCGTGGACTAAAGTGTAGTTCACATACAGTATATCAGTTGTGTCTTGCTCTTGGCATAAAACAACTAGCCTGGCAAAACTGATATATAAGAAGCGGGCCTTAAAGGGGTTGTCTGCTTTCTTTAATATTGATTACCTATCCTCAGCATAGGTCACCAACATCAGAATGGCGGGGGGACAACTCCCAGGAACCCCACTGATCAGTTGTTTAACGAGAAAGCAGCGCTCGTACGAGTGCTACTATCTCTTCTCTGTTTACCTGTGACAGCTCTTTCCTGTGCAAGTGAATAGGACGAAGCCAATGTTCAAGTCACCCGTTATGCATCTAGGGCAATGCGGTGCACACGGCGAGTGGTCCTGGCTCGGGATCCCAGTAGAAATAGCAATATAGAGAAATCCGCAGCACTCGTCCAAATCAGTCAATGGTGTTTTATTTAGTATTTAGGCAGCGTACATAGCAACGTTTTGCCCTCAGGTTTTTATCAAGCTTGATAAAGACCTGAGGGTCGAAACGTCACTATGTATGCTGCCTAACTACTAAATAAAACACCATTGACTGATTTGGACGAGTGCTGCGGATTTCTCTATATTGCTCTATCCTGAGTATAGGTCATTAATATTACAAAAGTGGAGAACCCCTTTAGGCTACTTTCACACCAGCGTTTTCACAGGATCCGGCAGGGATCAGCAAAAACGCTTCCGTTACTGATAATACAACCATCTGCATCCGTTATGAACGGATACGGTTGTATTATCTTTAACATTGCCAAGACGGGTCCGTCATGAACTCCAATGAAAGTCAATGGAGGACAGATCCGTTTTCTATTGTGTCAGATGTGTCAGAGAAAACAGATCCGTCCCCATTGACTTGCATTGGGGGGTCATGCCGGATCCGTCCGGCTCCACATCCCAGGTCGGAAAGCAACTACAACATGTTCGGTTTGTTCTCCGGTATGGAAACGCAACTAAACAGAACGCAACTAAACGGAACGCAATGCATTTTGGACTATTCCGTTCTGTTCAGTTCAGTTTTGTCCCCATTGACAATGAATGGAGACAAAACGGAAACGTTTTTTCCGGTATTGAGACCCTATGACGGATCTCAATACCGAAAAACTAAAACGCTAGTGTGAAAATAGCCTTAAATATATATTTTTAGTATAAAGTCAGCTAGATCACAAATGGCGCAAGAAACAACCCCACCAGGCACTCATGTAGAGAATTAAAATTCTTCTTCTTTATTGCATATTCTTTTTGCCGTGTAAAAACAACGCGTTTCGGGGGTCTAGAGCCCCCTTCATCAGGTTAAAAGGCTCAAGTATTGGGCTCTATCTCCTGAAGCTTCTGGATACACCCAAGCGGACACGCCTTACTTATAAACGCACGGTAGAGTTGTGCCTATTTCTAGCACAACTTGAGCTTTCATTTTGTTTGCTCTAATCACTCTAAGTTATGAACATATTACCCTATGGTGCGCACTTTACCTTTGCTTTTCTAGCAAAAGTTAGCCAACTACAGAGATTAAATATATATTTGTATTCCCTATGAAGATTCTCTGTTATTACTCCTGTAAACGTATGAATAAACCGCGTGCTACCATTCCTACGGGTCCTCTTGAACATAATCTAATAATGTTTTTTAAAGTTTTTTTAGGATGATGAGAAAACATGTTGTTTCAATCCATTACCTCCTTCTTTTTCTTTTCTTCCTCTTTCCTTTTTTTCTCTTCTCTTATTTGAGCCAAACGCTGCTTCTTTCTCTCCAACTCCGCCTTCAGTTCACTTTTGTCAGACATGTTGAGGAATCTGGATGAATGATGACAGTGGGGAAAAAAAGATATTTGTTAGGTACATGTCTGGCAAGTTAGTCTGTAGTGAGGCCCCCGACCTTTTCTGAACCACAATCAACAAAAAAAACAATAAAAGAATGCTGTGTGCATTAGGCCTTAGAATAAGAATTCAGACAATATGTTGGATAATGGTATGGCCGAGCACAAACAGAATTATAGCACTTTTATCAGAAATGCATGCACAGGTACAGGGGATTGTGCTGCCTGTATCTGTGCAAGCGCTGGACACTTCGTTAGTTCAATGCGTGCACCAAAGAGGAGGAAGCCAGGAGCAGTCAGAGGAAGACAAGTCATAAGACATGGAGCTTGCTGTGCTTACATCTCCAATACTGGGACAGCTCGAGTTCAGTACTAACACATGCTTGCATGTATGAATGATAACCGTCCATGGCCTATTTACTGATTTAAAGGGATTCTGTCACCACATTTTACCCCCTACAGTAAAACATAGCTACTTGTAGGTCTCCCTGAGCTGTATTAAATGATGCCCTTATTAACTAATAGTCTTGATTTATTTCTTTATAAAATCGATTTGAGTGATATGCTAATGACTTACATAAGGTGCCCAAGGGAATGTCCTTTCCTAACTTGGTGCCCAGCTGCATCCCTTCGGTCCGGTGCCCAGCGCCGCCTCTAATATAATATATTCAAGAGTCAGCGTGCTGACGTAATACCTAAGCCTGTTTCAAATCCCGCGCTGTAGCCTGCGCCCGTGTAGACTACAGGTTATGGCATCGTCAAGCGAAGTCCGCACGGGCGCAGACTACAGTGTGTAGTGCGCACGCGCAGGATTTCAAAAAGGCTCAGGGATTATGTCAGCGCGCTGGCTCTTAAATATATATTATATTAAAGGCAGCGCTGGACTCAGGAAGGCGGTGCTGGGCACCAAGTTAGGAAAGGACATCCACTTGGGCACCTTATGCAAGTCATTGGCATATCACTAAAATCGATTTTATAAAGAAATAAATTGAGACTATTAGTTAATAAGGGCATCATTTAATACAGCTCAGGGAGACCTACAAGGCGCTATGTTTTACTGTAGGGGGTAAAATGTGGTGACAGAATCCCTTTAAGTAAAAAGTAGCTAACCCCTTTAAGTATCTGCAAAAGAAACAGGAGTCACCGCAGCACAAGAGGAACCGACCGCTCATGGATAAGGCTGGAAATGTCACTGCACACACAGTCCACAGTAGAGCCCAAAACATTAGCAGCCAGGTTCTTTGGCTAATTGAGATCACAGCAACACACAAGCCTATTAAACCACACAGCATCTCACTCCCAAGCTACCCTGGAACCTGTCAGGACACATCGGCTTTTCTACGTAGACACAGACAAGGACACAAAGCACTAAATATGAAAGGGAAGAGATTTCTAGAGAAACAAGCAACACGTGTTATTCCACATTTCTGTCCACAGCAGGATACTGCATCCCTTTCCCCTGGTTACTAGTGGCCATACCAGGATACTGCATCCCTTTCCCCTGGTTACTAGTGGCCATACCCGGTTACTGCAGCTCGTCTCCTGGTTACTAGTGGCCGTACCTGGTTACTGCAGCTCTTCTTCTGGATACTAGTGGCCGTACCTGGTTACTGCAGCTCTTCTTCTGGATACTAGAGGCAGTACCTGGTTACTGCAGCTCTTCTTCTGGATACTAGAGGCAGTACCTGGTTACTGCAGCTCTTCTTCTGGATACTAGAGGCAGTACCTGGTTACTGCAGCCATTATTCACCAGGATCGTCCACTAGTAACAAGGTTGTACCTAGTTACTACAGCTCTTCTAGTTACTTGTGACGTGCCTTGTTACTGCATCTCTGCTTCCATTCACTTTAATGTGAGCAGCGCTGCAGTAACCAGGCCCTGCCTGCAACCAGTTGATTGGCAGGGTGCCAGGAGTGGGACCCCCACTGATCAGATATTCATCACCTATCCTATAGACATTCCAGGAGAACCCCGTTTAGGCATGTGATGTCAGCGCTAGTGTACTGGAGGAACACAATCTGCCCACAGACGGCACAGTCTTGGGGAGGAGCAAGCTTATGTAAAATGGTCTCTTCTATCCAAACAGAACTGTGAAGAACGGGGAAAAGTTAGTAAAATTCTACCCTGACATGGCACCCTGTATACATTACAGCTGTACGCTCCAAACACAAAGGAGAGCTTTAAGCTCCTAACAAAGCCGCTCTTGTACACTACTGCAGACTTGTCATGAAATCTCATGATCACCCATGATGAGATAGAAAAAAAGATCAACACAAAATCAGACTTCATTGGAGAGAGAACCAGTTAGAGCAGCCGGTGAGCCATGGAAACTCCACTCTTACAATAGAATTAATGGACAAGGTGTTTAAATTTTTGGCCGTTTTCTCCATGGATTTCACCCTCTGCAATGCATACGGTGAAACCTGCAAATATTATTTTCCTTCCCATGTGGATGCACCCCTAAGACTTTCTTCTTCTTCTTTTTGTTTGTAGCCCAAAAATGTAGATATAGACCCTGATTAATGTTGGGAGGTAGTGTATCCCTGGATAACCACTTTAAAACCGCATCATATTATTCAAAGGGGGTGTGCAGCCTGTTTAAGAATATTGCAGACAGACGCTGCCTCGGGGACGAGATCGGTGCATCGCCGGACAGTGCACTAGCAGTGATGTGCCATTCTTGCACATGACAGCAATGAGGCCGCTGGCTGGCTGCAGCAGTCTCATGACCAAGAACGGGTCTCTGTCATTTCTGGCCTGATGGCCACCACGGTGCTGAAACAGAGGGTGCTCTGAAAGGTGTAAGTTTCAATTTTGGTCATTGTTTTGTTTTTTTAATTAGGGCAGAGGACCCCTTCAACAGTAAAAAATCTCTGCCAGGGGGACCAAGTATCCTAAGGCTCCATTCACACATCCGCAAATAGGTCTGCATCCGTTCCGCAATTTTGCAGAACGGGTGCCGACCCATTTTTTCTCTATGGGGACGGAATGGGTGCGGAGAGCACACTATGTGCTCTCCACATTTCCGGAGCGCGCCCCCAATCTTCCGGTCCGCAGCTTTGGAAAAAAATAGAACATGTCCTATTCTTGTCCGCAATTGCATTTCTATGGGGGTGTCGGCCGGGTGTATTGCGGATCCGCAATGCACTACGGACGTGTGAATAGACCCTTATACAGTAAGGGTCCATAATTTCTTTGTAACAACAATGGATACAATTAGAGGGCTTCCATAAGATAGTACTGCCCTTTCTTGCCAGGAGCAGGCCCTAAACTACAATCTTTGCCCTACTGGAAGCAGATAGTCTTGAGATGCAAAAAAATAAATAAAAATAATAATAGACAAAGGCTGAAAGCAGGACTCATAGAAAACGTCATACGTAACAAACACTTACCTTTCAATCCTCCAGAAAGCAATGGAAGGACTTCAAGCTTTATTCTGAAAAGATAAACCTGGTCAGAAGGTGCAAGTGAAAAGTACAAACTTATTTATTCCTTTAAATTGGCATCACTCACATTATTACTGCAAAATCAGCGGATGTTTTATAGATTTTAATACTATTTTATTCAACTATATGTCCCTGAAATATTCCACTGGTCCCTAATGGGGTTTACAATCTAGATTCCAAATTAAAATGATCTTCTGGTCCATTCAAGGTCTATCCCCGGAACCTGTGCCCAAATAACAAAAAAAATTATAATCCTCACTGAACTGTCCGCAGTCCCAGGGTTCCTAGACACTACGGGTCCTCACCAAACCAGAAGTGGCCTGGTCCTGGGACTGCTGTGGCTAATCAATATCCTCAACGATGGGGGTCTTTCTAGCACAGTGACCGCTGAGGCCAGTTACTGGCTGCAGCAGTCACATGATGTTCCAGGAGGAACCTGTCATGGCTGGAAAAAGGACAGAGGCGTGGGAACTGCAGACAGGTAAGTATTTGTTCTTAACTGGGCACAGGTTCAAGGATTGGGGTATCTGCTCCTAGGCCGGACAACTCCTTAGGCTACTTTCACACTTGCGGCAGAGCGATCCGGCAATCTGAATGCAAACGGACAGCATTTGTAGGCGGATACTTCTCACAAATGCATTGCAAGAACGGATCCGTCTCTCCGTTTGTCATATGGAAAAACTGATCAGTTTCAAAAAAATTTTCCACAATTTTACTGGTCTGCGCATGCGCAGACCAGAAGGACGGATCCAGCATTGCTGTATTTTTAATGCCAGGTCCGACACTAATACATTTCAATGTAAATTAACCGCCTCCGGACCGCCTAACGCAGATGTGCGGTCCGGAGGCGGCAGCCCTGCGCACGACGACGCGTATACGCGTCATCTCGCGAGGGCCGGGATTTCCTGTGAACGCGCGCACACAGGCGGGCGCGCTCACAGGAACGGAAGGTAAGCAACTGGATCTCCAGCCTGCCAGCTGGCAGGCTGGAGATCTGATTTTTTTAACCCCTAACAGGTATATTAGACGCTGTTTTGATAACAGCGTCTAATATACCTGCTACCTGGTCCTCTGGTGGTCCCTTTTGTTAGGATCGACCACCAGAGGACACAGGTAGGTCAGTAAAGTCGCACCCAAACACTACACTACACCCCCCCCCCCCCGTCACTTCTTAACCCTTTATGAACCATTGATCACCCCCCTGTCATTGATCACCCCCCTGTCATTGATCACCCCCCTGTCATTGATCACCCCCCTGTCATTGATCACCCCCCTGTCAGGCTCCGTTCAGACGTCCGTATGATTTTTACGGATCCACGGATACATGGATCGGATCCGCAACACACATGCGGACGTCTGACAGGGGGGTGATCAATGACAGGGGGTGATCAGGGAGTGTATATGGGTGATCACCCGCCTGTCATTGATCACCCCCCTGTAAGGCTCCATTCAGACGTCCGCATGCGTTTTGCGGATCCGATCCATGTAACCATGGATCCGTAAAAATCATACGGACGTCTGAATGGAGCCTTACAGGGGGGGTGATCAGTGACAGGGGGTGATCACCCTGATCACCCCGTCATTGATAACCCCCCTGTAAGGCTCCATTCAGACGTCCGCATGTGTTTTGCGGATCCGATCCATGTATCCGTAAAAATCATACGGACATCTGAATGGAGCCTTACAGGGGGGTGATCAATGACAGGGGGGTGATCAATGACAGGGGGTGATCAGGGAGTCTATATGGGTGATCACCCCCCTGTCATTGATCACCCCCCTGTAAGGCTCCATTCAGACGTCCGCATGTGTTTTGCGGATCCGATCCATGGATCCGTAAAAATCATACGGACGTCTGAATGGAGCCTTACCAGGGGGGTGATCAATGACAGGGGGGTGATCCGGGAGTCTATATGGGTGATCACCCCCCTGTCATTGATCACCCCCCTGTCATTGATCACCCCCCCCTGTAAGGCTCCATTCAGACATTTTTTTGGCCCAAGTTAGCGGAAATTTTTTGTTTGTTTTTGTTTTTTCTTACTAAGTCTCATATTCCACTAACTTCATGAAAGATTGAAATTTTTGTCCTAAGTTAGCGGAAAGTGAGACTTTGTGAGAAAAAGAGAACAAAACAAAATCAATATCCGCTAACTTATGCAAAAAAATAAAAATTTCTATGAACTCGCCAGGCCCCTCATTGAATACCTCGGGGTGTCTTCTTTCCAAAGTGGGGTCACATGTGGGGTATTTATACTGCCCTGGCTTTTTAGGGGCCCGAAAGTGTGAGAAGAAATCTGGGATCCAAATGTCTAAAAATGCCCTTCTAAAAGGAATTTGGGCACCTTTGCGCATCTAGGCTGCAAAAAAGTGTCACACATGTGGTATCGCCGTACTCAGGAGAAGTTGGGCAATGTGTTTTGGGGTGTCATTTTACATATACCCATGCTGGGTGAGAAAAATATCTTGGTCAAATGCCAACTTTGTATAAAAAAAAAATGGGAAAAGTTATCTTTTGCCAAGATATTTCTCTCACCCAGCATGGTTATATGTAAAATGACACCCCAAAACACATTCCCCAACTTCTCCTGAGTACGGCGATACCAGATGTGTGACACTTTTTTGCAGCCAAGGTGGGCAAAGGGGCACATATTCCAAAGTGCACGTTTCGGATTTCACCGGTCATTTTTTACACATTTTGATTGCAAAGTTCTTCTCACACATTTGGGCCCCTAAATTGCCAGGGCAGTATAACTACCCCACAAGTGACCCCATTTTGGAAAGAAGACACCCCAAGGTATTCCGTGAGGGGCATGGCAAGTTTTTAGAATTTTTTATTTTTTGTCGCAAGTTAGTGGAATATGAGACTTTGTAAGAAAAAAATAAAAATAAAAAATCATCATCATTTTCCGCTAACTTGTGACAAAAAATAAAAAGTTCTATGAACTCACTATGCCCATCAGCGAATACCTTAGGGTGTCTACTTTCCGAAATGGGGTCATTTGTGGGGGTTTTCTACTGTTTAGGCATTGTAGAACCTCAGGAATCATGACAGGTGCTCAGAAAGTCAGAGCTGTTTCAAAAAGCGGAAGTTCACATTTTTGTACCATAGTTTGTAAACGCTATAACTTTTACCCAAACCATTTTTTTTTTTTGCCCAAACATTTTTTTTTTATCAAAGACATGTAGAACTATAAATTTAGCGAAAAATTTATATATGGATGTCGTTTTTTTTGCAAAATTTTATAGCTGAAAGTGAAAAATTTCATTTTTTTGCAAAAAAATCGTTACATTTCGATTAATAACAAAAAAAAGTAAAAATGTCAGCAGCAATAAAATACCACCAAATGAAAGCTCCATTAGTGAGAAGAAAAGGAGGTAAAATTCATTTGGGTGGTAAGTTGCATGACCGAGCGATAAACGGTGAAAGTAGTGTAGTGCCGAAGTGTAAAAAGTGCTCTGGTCATGAAGGGGGTTTCAGCTAGCGGGGCTGAAGTGGTTAATGCCGGATCCAGCATTTCCGGCAACTGATCCAGAATTTTGGACGGAGATAATACCGCAGCATGCTCTGTCCAAAATGCCGTTCAGTGACTGAACGGAAGACATCCTGAATGGATTTCTCTCCATTCAGAATGCATGGGGACAAAACTGATCAGTTCTTTTCTGGTATAGAGCCCGTAGGGCGGAACTCAATATCTGAAAAGAAAATCGTGAGAGTGTGAAAGTACCCATACACCAGTCAGATAAATGAGACATTCCTGTATTAAGAAATCGGCCATGTGTGAACCTACCCTTGTGATGGCTAACCTCTGGCACTCCAGCTGTGGTAAACCTACGACTCCCAAGATGCACACTTGCTTGGCTGTTCTCAGAACTCCATAGAACTGAATGGAGCATGCTGAGAGTCGTAGTTTCACCCCAGCTGGACTGCAGGAGGTTAGCCATCACTGACCTACCCCATCACTAATGCTCCAATATTAATCCAACACACTTAAAAAAAAAAAAAAAATTTAAGATTACACTTACCGGTAATCACTTTTCCATAAGCTCATGACAGCACCCTTGAGAGACCGCCTCCATCCAGGACAGGAAACAGGAACTTTCATGGAGAGCTCATAAGGAGGAGCATGGCCCCGAGACCACCAGTTAATCGCAAGAACTTGTCCTAGACCACACTCTTCTCCTTTTGTTTTTTTATTTATTATATATATATATATATATATATATATATATATATATATATATATATATATATATATATTTTTTTTTTTTTTTTTTTTCCTTTTTACATTAATTCTATACAGGGTGGGAATAAACCCGGGTGCTGTCATGGGCTTATGGAAAAGTGATTACCGGTAAGTGTAATCTTAAATTTCCCTTTCGCCCATGACAGCACCCTTGAGAGACGATTAGAATAGAAATCCCTTTATTTCTTAGGGTGGGACTACCGCCTGGAGGACTTTCCTACCGAAGGCTAGCTGTTCTCTATTGCCTAGGTCCAATCTATAGTGACGAAAGAAGGTGCCAGGCGACTGCCATGTGGCTGCTCTACAAATCTGTTCTAAGGTAGCGTCAGCCCTTTCTGCCCAAGTGGTGGAGACTGATCTTGTGGAATGAGCACCAAAACCCCCCGGGGGAGCCTTTCCAGCTGAAGAATAGGCCAAATTAATGGCTCTCACGATCCATCTGGAAAGGGTTTTAGAAGAGGCTGGGAGACCCTTATTTTTCCCACTAAACTGAATGAAGAGTTTTGAGGTTTTCCTCCACTGACTAGTAACCTCTAGATAATGAGATAGGCATCTTTTTACATCTAAACAGTGCAGTTTTTCCTCTTTTTCATTTCTCGGATTTTGGCACAGGGAAGGAAGGATAATGTCCTGCGTTCTATGAAACATAGAAACCACTTTCGGTAAGAAGGAAGGGTCTGGTTTAATGAGAACCCTATCATCTAAGATGTTAGTGTAAGGAGGCGAGGTAGAGAAGGCCGAAATCTCACCAACCCTCCTTGCTGAGGTAATTGCCACAAGAAACGCTGTTTTGAAAGACAAGATCTTTATAGGTAACTGTTTAAGTGGCTCAAAGGGAGGTTCTGTGAGGCTAGTGAGGACCAAGTTGAGGTCCCAGGGGGGAATTGAAGGTCCAGATATAGGCCTAAGCCTGCTGATGGCTTTAAAGAATCTTCGGACCCACGGGTGGCTAGCGATGGGAGAATCAAAGAATGCACTCAAAGCGGATACCTGTACTTTAAGAGTACTTGGCCTCAAATTTTTTTCATGTCCAGCTTGCAGAAAATCTAAAATCCTACACATAGGTGGGGGATTTAAAGGATTCACCGGATCCTTGGCAAACTTCTGGAAGGTGTTCCAAATCCTGAGATAAATAGAGGAGGTGACATCCTTTCTGCAGGATAGTAAAGTGGAAACTACATTCTTGGAGAGTCCTCTACTTTCTAGGATTTCCCCCTCAAGAGCCATGCTGTTAGGTGTAACTGCTTCACACTCGGATGATTGACTGGTCCTTGGGATAGAAGATCTTGCCTCTCCGGGAGAATCCAAGGGTCCGTCAAGGATAGCTTCCTCAACCAGGTGAACCAGGTTCTTCTGGGCCAGAAAGGAGCAATTAAGATCACTGTCGTTCTTTCTTGTCTCAACTTCTGTAAGAATCTTGGAAGAAGTCTTAATGGAGGAAAGGCGTAGAGGAGCTGGTTCGGCCAGGGAAGGGAGAAGGCATCTATCCCTGTTGGTGAATCTCTCGCGCTGAGGGAAAAGAAAAGATGACACTTTCTGTTTTCTCTGGTGGCAAATAAGTCCAGATGAGGGCGGCCCCAAAGTCGAATTATTTGATCGAACACCATTTGGTTCAGACACCATTCCCCCTGGTCTAGTGTATTTCTGCTTAAGAAATCTGCCACCTTGTTTTCTGTACCTTTTAGATGTATTGCCATAAGGAACGGAACAGAAGGAATTATAAGGGAAAAGATATCCGTTGTTAACTGCATAAGATTTTCTGATCTGGTTCCTCCTTGTTTGTTCAGATAGGAGACAACTGTGGCGTTGTCCGAAAAAACCTTTATAGATTTTCCCTGTAGTAAAGGAAGAAACTCTTTTAAGGCGAAAAAGACCGCCCTCAGTTCCCTCATGTTTTGGGAGTCTAGACTCTGCTCTCTTTCCCAAACACCTTGTCTTAAGTACCCTTGGCAACAGGCCCCCCAACCGGAAGGACTTGCGTCGGTGGTAAGGGTAACAAAATTTTGTTGGATCCAAGGGAGCCCCTGGGACAGGTTTGCAGGATTCAGCCACCAGTGAAGGGACTGGATCACTTGGGGGGTGAGTGTGAAAGGTGTATCTAATGGGCGGAGGGAACCCTGCCACTCCTTCAGAATTTGCCACTGTAGGGGTCTGGAGTGAAGATGGCTCCAACTGACCGCTGGTATAGTGGAAGTCATTCTGCCCAAGACCGCCATTGCTTGTCTGATAGTAGGGTTCTCTGTCGATATCAGGGACTGAACCTGTTGTATTAATCTCTGAATCTTGTCCTGGGGTAGAATACAGAGTAGTTTCTTTGAGTCCAGCATCATCCCCAGAAAGACACAAACTTGGGAAGGTATTAAATGGGATTTTTCTCCGTTTATTTGCCAGCCGAGGTCTTCTAGGATCTGCACTACTTTTTTGAGGTGTACTTCTAGAATGGATTTTGACTCTGCTACCACCAGGAGATCGTCTAGGTAAGGAATCACTAAAATGTATTTTTCCCTTACATGAGCCATGACTTCTGCCATGACTTTCGTGAAAAGTCTGGGAGCTTGAGAAATCCCAAAGGGAAGGGCTGTATATTGTAGGTGCTGGATGTGACCTCCTATAGAAACAGCGACTCTGAGGAATTTTTGACAGTCTAGCCGAATAGGAATGTGGTAGTACGCATCTCTTACGTCTATCGTAGCCATGAAGCATCCCCTGAATAGATGTCTTACAACTGATTGGATCGACTCCATTCTGAATTTTTTGTAAGAGAGGAATTGATTTAAATCCTTTAGATTTATAATAGTTCTGAATGTTCCATCCGGTTTGGGGACCAGAAAAAGGGAGGAGTAAAAACCCTCGCCCTTCTCTGCCTCCGGCACCGGAATTAGAACATTTTTTCGAAGTAGGGATGCAATCTCTTGTTGTAAAGCTAGATTTTTTCCCGGGTTTCCTAGAAAATTCGTGATTTTGAATCTGTCCGGTGGGTGGGAGACAAACTCTAGACAAAACCCTTCCTTTATAACGCCTAAAATCCAGGGACTTGAGGAGATTTTTTCCCAGGCGTAGAGGAAGAGAGAAAGTCTGCCCCCCACGGGAGAGAAACCGTCATTGCTGTGATGGTTTAGAGGTTGAGGAGGATTGGGAACTGAAGAGGAACCCCTTGCTTTTCCTATTCTTGTTGTCAGCTCTGAAGTCTTTCCTCTGCCCCCTAAAAAAATCCTTCTTGTTTTTGCGAAAAAAACGTTGTTTTTTCGGGGGTCTGGAGACAGGGAATCCTTTTTTATTGTCCGAGGCTTTATCCAAAAGGTCGTCTAAGACGGATCCAAAAAGATAATCGCCCTGACAAGGAATTGCGCAAAGCTTATTTTTAGATCCAGTGTCTCCCGACCAACCTTTTAGCCAAATAGCTCGTCTGGCTGAATTTGAAAGAGCAGCTGACCTAGCATTTAATTTTAAAGCATCTGCCGATGCGTCAGAAATAAAATCTACTGCTTTAAGTAGAGTGGGGAAAACGGTTAACAATTGATCTCTCGGGGTCTTATTCTGGATGTGAGATTCTAATTCTTCTAGCCATAATTTCAGAGACCTAGCAGTGGATGTGGCGGCAATATTTGGTTTGAACGCTCTGCCGAGGTCTCCCAAACTTTTTTTTTAGGTAAACCTCTGCTCGCTTATCCATAGGGTCTTTAAGAGAACCCAAGTCCTCAAACGGAAGGGCCGATTTTTTTGAGATTTTTGCAACAGGTGCATCCAATTTAGGAGGTCTGTCCCAGTTTACTGAGTCTGCCTCGTCAAAGGGATATTTCCTTTTCACATTTTTTGGAACAAAAATTTTTTATCGGGTCTTTTCCATTCCTTCTGTATTAAAAACTTTATATTCTCGTTTACGGGAAATACTCTAGATTTTTTCTGCCCGAGATCACCAAACATGATATCCTGAACGGATCTTGGGTCTTTGGGTTCGTCTACTTTCATAGTCGCACGAACTGCTTTTAGTAAAGCTTCCGTATCATCCGGGGAAAAAAAGTGGCCTGCCCGTGGATTCTTCATCCTGGGACGAGTCTGGGCTATCTAGGATTTCTCCTGTATCACTATCCTCTAAAGGATCCGAGTCAGATTTATTAGCCGTGCTTGATCTGGTTCCCAGGGAGGTAGAGGCTACAGAGGGAAAGCTCTTTTTGAAATCTTTCAGGGAATCCGAGACCTCCGTCTTCACCATCTCCCTAATACTCTGCAGAAGGGATGGGGACTCCTCCTCCACTAGTTTCTCAATACAAGATTGACATAGTTTTTTCAACCAAGAGGGGGCCAGTTTCTTTTTACAGACGGCACACTCCTTCCCTCTGGTCTTTGAAATTGCCTTTCTAGGGCCCTCTTTTGTAGTCTAAATGCAGGAAGAAAAGAGAGGGAAAGGAGATTTAGCCTAACTAAAAGGGAAATAAATGGTGGGGAATGATCCCCCTTACCCCACCAGGAGTACCGGTCTGCTCTCATGACCCTCCTGTTGATCGGCGCGTTGGGCACTCTCCTCCTCCATACTGCTGTGGGATAGAGTGACTCCCCGGATCCAAAAGAAATCTGGCTTCCTTAAGGCTGGCTGGCTGGCTGGGCTGCTGCTGACCGTGCGCCTGTGGGTCTAATCTCCTCGGTCGGGTCCTGCTGGAAACCCTCTGCGGCCTAAGTAGGAGAAGGCACTTCCTACTTCTGGAACGCACGCCACGTGCGTTCCAAAAAACCGGAAGTCTCTACCGAGACCCGGATCTCGCTGGGATCGTGAGATTTTGGTTCCCCCTGCGCGAGGTGAGAAGGAGGCCCCGGCCCGCCTGAACACTGTCAGGAAGGACCGGCGTGCCGAACGCACCTCTCGGTGAGCCCAGGGCTGCAGAGTAGCGGCCAGCGCAGCGTAAGCCAGACCCCAGCAGCAGACACCAGACTCCGGCCGGCGGCTCCTAGAGGAGACTTATGCCGGAACAGGTAACCCCACTTAGATAAATTCCTCCGGGGCCCTGCAGCCTAGCTTTTCTCCTCTTCTCCACGAACCGTCTTCTGTCTAGGACAGGAAACAGGAACTGGTGGTCTCGGGGCCATGCTCCTCCTTATGAGCTCTCCACGAAAGTTCCTGTTTCCTGTCCTGGATGGAGGCGGTCTCTCAAGGGTGCTGTCATGGGCGAAAGGGAAAAAACTTCCACAAGGCTTTAGGGAATATCCACAGACTATGTAAAATACATCAGAAAAGTCCACGGATACACGGCAAAAACCACATGATTCACGCTACAACCTTCATCCTCTCCATTGCAAAGAGTGAACTCTGCAGTAATAACTCACATGCTGCAGACCTCAGCTACACACTGGGGATTTTTTATGCAGTGTGCGGATAAGATTTCTTAAACTCTCATCCACAATGCAGGAGCTGCACGAAAATCCACGGCATGGACCACATGTGAACGTACCCTTACACATGTCTATCCGGAGTAGAACTGGGCATGTTCCGAACATATCTTCTGAACCACACGTTGCGGTTGTACATGACAACGCACCACGATTTTTTGGCATGCAGTGTTTACTGTTTATCACAGGAAATATTGTACAACTAAAAACCACTTGGCAAAAAACATTGCATTTTGTGGTAACACTACGTGAATGGAACTCGCCAACCACCAAGCCACAACATACGGCACCTGCACACAGTGTGGATTTGTATGCAAAAAATTTCCAGAAAAATCACTATTAAAAAAATAAAAAAAAAAGCACATTATGGCGGTTTTTAGGCGCTGATTTTAATGTCTATGAAGAGCCGACAATACATCAGCTCCAGAGCTGCACAAACAATTGACACGCTGCAGATTTTAACCCCTTAGTGACCACTAAGGCCCCTTTCACACGGGCGAGTATTCCGCGCGGATGCAATGCGCGAGTTGAACGCATTGCACCCGCACTGAATCCCAACCCATTCATTTCGATGGGGCTGTTCACATGAGCGGTGATTTTCACACATCACTTATGCGTTGCGTGAAAATCGCAGCATGCTCTATTTTGTGCGTTTTTCACGTAACGCAGGCCCCATAGAAATGAATGGGGTTGCGTGAAAATCACAAGCATCCGCAAGCAAGTGCGGATGCGGTGCGATTTTCACGCACGGTTGCTAGGAGACGATCGGGATGGAGACCCGATCATTATTATTTTCCCTTATAACATGGTTATAAGGGAAAATAATAGCATTCTAAATACAGAATGCATAGTACAATAGCACTGGAGGGGTTAAAAAAAATGTTTACAAAAATTTTACTCACCTTAATCTACTTGATTACGCAGCCGGCATCTCCTGTCTTCATCTTAGCTGTGTGGAGGAACAGGACCTGTGGTGACATCACTCCGGTCATCACATGATCCATCACCATGTGATGGATCATGTGATGTCACCACAGGTCCTGTTCCTCCACACAGCTAAGATGAAGACAGAAGGAGATGTCGGCTGCGTAATCAAGTGGATTAAGGCGAGTTAATTTTTTTTTAATTATTTTTTAACCCCTCTAGCGCTATTTTACTATGCATTCTGTATTATAATACAATCTACAGAACACCGATCCCAAGCCTGAACTTCTGTGAAGAAGTTTGGGTACCAAACATGCACGATTTTTCTCACGCGAGTGCAAAATGCATTACAATGTTTTGCACTCGCGCGGAAAAAAATTGCGCGTGTTCCCGCAACGCACCCGCACATTTTCCCGCAACGCCCGTGTGAAAGAGGCCTTATACGCCTTTTTACTGACGTAAACATAGGGGGTTTTAGCTAAACAGTTTGCTTTAATCAATCATTACATCTATCTAAAAATGTGCATTAAAAACTAGAACTTGTCCTGCAAAAAAATAAGACTTGATTCATGTACATTGATGAAAAAAAAAAAAAAAAGTCATAGCTCTTGGAATGCGATTTAAAAAAATAAAAAATGTGGGTCACTAAGGGGTTAAAAGCCACACAAGTAAGTCTATTTCCATGTGTACAAGATCTCCGCTGACCCCACATCTTGGTCAAGTAGCTTGTGGGTCAACACATTCACCATCACTAGTCGCCATCTTATGTCATGTGACCCCACGTCGCCGAGTGGTCCCGGCCTCAGGTCTGATACACAAGTCAGTGATTCACAGACCGTGTTCTCCACACAGCACGTGTACCCGTTCATTTTAATGCGTATAGTCCCAGGCCCATGTTCTAGCACGGAAGCATGCTGCATTTTGTCCGTGTTTACGGATCCGTTACGACCATTATAGTCTATGGATCCGTGGAAAACACAAACCCAACGCGGATGCTGTCTGTGTTTCACGGACCATTTATAGGAGATGCTCGGAAAATTAATTTTTAGCCGTGCCATGTCTGTGGAACACAGACGACACATGGAGAACAAATAACGGTGACACGGACAAACACGAATCCTTCACGGATAAATCACTGATCTTATCACGGACACGTGAATGAGGCCTTACAGAGAGTTCTCTTTGTCACTTTCTTAGTTGTATCTGTTTCCGGAGAAGCTGGGTTACAGAAGATATGGCCACTAACTTACCCTATACCTCCTGCAGAGCTCGTTACTCAGCTTTTCTGTACTCCTGAATATCAAACCTACCTACTGATGCAAATTCAAGCGTGAGAAAGCTATGTAGTAGTGTAACAGTGGCCATATTGGATCACACAGCTTTCCCATACTACTATGAAACTTGCCTACTTCAAGATTGGGTAAGCTGCGTGACCTCTGCAGGAAGCATAAGAGCGGCCATATAGCATTATTCAGCTTTCCAGTATTCTGGAATATCCAGCGCAGCAGCAATACAAAGACGAGGGATGTATTACACAACTGGGCAGCTGTGGAAAGCTAAGTGACCACCCCTCAGGGAGCAAGGCTGCAGTCATACTGGTTGTCACCCAGCTTTCCCAGAAACATACTTGACACCAATATATATCAGCAAGGAAGGAGTAGAGGAAGGCCTGAGGCAATGTGGCACCTCTGCACTTACTACAGCTACCAGGCCATGCTGGGACTTGTAGTGCAGGTAGAGATAACAGGTGTGGTCCACAGCACGGCTGCTACACTCGGCTCCCCTGCCTCCAGCAGCCCGCTCATTGGCTGGGACAATAGCAAGCACTAGGCCTCGCCGTTATCGGCCTGGAGCCCTCACGTTACCGACACCACAGCCATACCCACCGAATCGCCAACCTCACTTCTCCCCACTGGCTTCCAATCGCGTCACCGCCCTGTTTCCCTGCGCACCCCGCCCGACACCGGCCACATACACTGCCAATGACTGATGCTCTACGGAGAGCGGCGGAGGCCAAAACACCAACTGCAATGACGTCACCCTCACGAGCTGACAGGAGAGCGGGAACCTAAACACTAGAGGGCGGAAGAGAATGCTTCCTGTATGTCTCCAGTACAGGAGCCATTTTCCTGTGGACACGAGCGTAAGCCAAAAGGGGGCATTGGTCTCCGGGAAAGTCATTACAGTATTATGCAGTTCGGGGACCGGTATAGCAGACATAGTCAAAGCCACTTATTTTCCTGCCTATTTAACCCCTTGAGGACGCAGCCAGTTTTTTGTATTTTTGTTCTTATTCCCAGCTTTCCAAGAGCCACAACTTTTAAAATTTTCCCTTCACATATATTTAACCACTTAAGGACCACAGGTTTATACCCCCCTAGTGACCAGGCCCTTTTTTACAAATCGGCACTCCACAACTTTAGCGGTTTATTGCTCGGTCATGCAACTTACCACCCAAATGAATTTTACCTCCTTTTCTTCTCACTAATGGAGCTTTCATTTGGTGGTATTTCATTGCCGCTGACATTTTTACTTTTTTTGTTATTAATCGAAATTTAACGATTTTTTTTGCAAAAAAATGACATTTTTCACTTTCAGCTGTAAAATTTTGCAAAAAAAACGACATCCATATATACATTTTTCGCCAAATTTATTGTTCTACATGTCTTTGATAAAAAAAAAATGTTTGGGCAAAAAAAAAATGGTTTGGGTAAAAGTTATAGCATTTGCAAACTATGGTACAAAAATGTGAATTTCCGCTTTTTGAAACAGCTCTGACTTTCTGAGCACCTGTCATGATTCCTGAGGTTCTACAATGCCCAAACAGTAGAAAACCCCCACAAATGACCCCATTTCGGAAAGTAGACACCCTAAGGTATTCGCTGATGGGCATAGTGAGTTCATAGAACTTTTTATTTTTTGTCACAAGTTAGCGGAAAATGATGATGATTTTATTTTTTTTATTTTTTCTTACAAAGTCTCATATTCCACTAACTTGCGACAAAAAATAAAAAATTCTAAAAACTTGCCATGCCCCTCACGGAATACCTTGGGGTGTCTTCTTTCCAAAATGGGGTCACTTGTGGCGTAGTTATACTGCCCTGGCAATTTAGGGGCCCAAATGTGTGAGAAGCACTTTGCAATCAAAATGTGTAAAAAATGACTGGTGAAATCCAAAAGGTGCACTTTGGAATATGTGCCCCTTTGTCCACCTTGGCAGCAAAAAAGTGTGACACATCTGGTATCGCCGTACTCAGGAGAAGTTGGGGAATGTGTTTTGGGGTGTCATTTTACATATACCCATGCTGGGTGAGAAAAATATCTTGGTCAAATGCCAACTTTGTATAAAAAAAATTGGAAAAGTTGTCTTTTGCCAAGATATTTCTCTCACCCAGCATGGGTATATGTAAAATGACACCCCAAAACACATTCCCCAACTTCTCCTGAGTACGGCGATACCAGATGTGTCACACTTTTTTGCTGCCAAGGTGGGCAAAGGGGCACATATTCCAAAGTGCACCTTTCAGATTTTGCAGGCCATTTTTTACACATTTTGATTGCAAGGTACTTCTCACACATTTGGGCCCCTAAATTGCCAGGGCAGTATAACTACGCCACAAGTGACCCCATTTTGGAAAGAAGACACCCTAAGGTATTCCGTGAGGGGCATGGCGAGTTCCTAGAATTTTTTATTTTTTGTCACAAGTTAGCGGAAAATGATGATTTTTTTTTTTTTTATCTTTTTTCCTTACAAAGTCTCATATTCCACTAACTTGCGACAAAAAATAAAAAATTCTAGGAACTCGCCATGCCCCTCACGGAATACCTTGGGGTGTCTTCTTTCCAAAATGGGGTCACTTGTGGCGTAGTTATACTGCCCTGGCAATTTAGGGGCCCAAATGTGTAAGAAGTACCTTGCAATCAAAATGTGTAAAAAATGGCCGGTAAAATCCGAAAGGTGCACTTTGGAATATGCGCCCCTTTGCCCACCTTGGCATCAAAAAAGTGTGACACATCTGGTATCGCCGTACTCAGGAGAAGTTGGGAAATGTGTTTTGGGGTGTCATTTTACATATACCCATGCTGGGTGAGAGAAATATCTTGGCAAAAGACAACTTTTCCCATTTTTTTATACAAAGTTGGCATTTGACCAAGATATTTTTCTCACCCAGCATGGGTATATGTAAAATGACACCCCAAAACACATTCCCCAACTTCTCCTGAGTACGGCGATACCACATGTGTGACACTTTTTTGCAGCCTAGATGCGCAAAGGGGCCCAAATTCCTTTTAGGAGGGCATTTTTAGACATTTGGATCCCAGACTTCTTCTCACACTTTCGGGCCCCTAAAAAGCCAGGGCAGTATAAATACCCCACATGTGACCCCACTTTGGAAAGAAGACACCCCAAGGTATTCAATGAGGGGCATGGCGAGTTCCTAGAATTTTTTTTTTTTTTGCATAAGTTAGCGGATATTGATTTTTTTTTGTTTTTTTCTCACAAAGTCTCACTTTCCGCTAACTTAGGACAAAAATTTCAATCTTTCATGGACTCAATATGCCCCTCACGGAATACCTTGGGGTGTCTTCTTTCCGAAATGGGGTCACATGTGGGGTATTTATACTGCCCTGGCTTTTTAGGGGCCCTAAAGCGTGAGAAGAAGTCTGGAATATAAATGTCTAAAAATGTTTACGCATTTGGATTCCGTGAGGGGTATGGCGAGTTCATGTGAGATTTTATTTTTTGACACAAGTTAGTGGAGTATGAGACTTAGTAAGAAAAAACAAAAACAAAAACAAACAAAAAATTTCCGCTAACTTGTGCCAAAAAAAATGTCTGAATGGAGCCTTACCAGGGGGGGGGGGGTGATCAATGACAGGGGGGTGATCAATGACAGGGGGGTGATCACCCATATAGACTCCCTGATCACCCCCCTGTCACTGATCACCCCCCCTGTAAGGCTCCATTCAGACATCCGCATGATTTTTTACGGATCCATGGATACATGTATCGGATCCACAAAACGCATGCGGACGTCTGAATGGAGCCTTACAGGGGGGTTATCAATGACAGGGGGTGATCAGGGTAATCAGGGTGATCACCCCCTGTCACTGATCACCCCCCCTGTAAGGCTCCATTCAGACATCCGCATGATTTTTTACGGATCCATGGATACATGTATCGGATCCACAGAACGCATGCGGACGTCTGAATGGAACCTTACAGGGGGGTTATCAATGACAGGGGGTGATCAGGGTAATCAGGGTGATCACCCCCCTGTCACTGATCACCCCCCCTGTAAGGCTCCATTCAGACATCCGCATGATTTTTTACGGATCCATGGATACATGTATCGGATCCACAGAACGCATGCGGACGTCTGAATGGAGCCTTACAGGGGGGTTATCAATGACAGGGGGTGATCAGGGTGATCACCCCCCTGTCACTGATCACCCCCCCTGTAAGGCTCCATTCAGACATCCGCATGATTTTTTACGGATCCATGGATACATGTATCGGATCCACAAAACGCATGCGGACGTCTGAATGGAGCCTTACAGGGGGGTTATCAATGACAGGGGGTGATCAGGGTAATCAGGGTGATCACCCCCCTGTCACTGATCACCCCCCCTGTAAGGCTTCATTGAGACATCCGCATGCTTTTTTACGGATCCATGGATACATGGATCGGATCCACAAAACGCATGCGGACGTCTGAATGGAGCCTTACAGGGGGGTTATCAATGACAGGGGGTGATCAGGGTAATCACCCCCCTGTCACTGATCACCCCCCCTGTAAGGCTCCATTCAGACATCCGCATGATTTTTTACGGATTCATGGATACATGGATCGGATCCACAAAACGCATGCGGACGTCTGAATGGAGCCTTACAGGGGGGTTATCAATGACAGGGGTGATCAGGGTGATCACCCCCCTGTCACTGATCACCCCCCCTGTAAGGCTCCATTCAGACATCCGCATGATTTTTTACGGATCCATGGATACATGGATCGGATCCACAGAACGCATGCGGACGTCTGAATGGATCCTTACAGGGGGGTTATCAATGACAGGGGGTGATCAGGGTAATCAGGGTGATCACCCCCCTGTCACTGATCACCCCCCCTGTAAGGCTCCAATCAGACATGCGCATGATTTTTTACGGATCCATGGATACATGGATCGGATCCACAAAACGCATGCGGACGTCTGAATGGAGCCTTGCAGGGGGGTTATCAATGACAGGGGGGTGATCAGGGAGTGTATATGGGTGATCACCCGCCTGTCATTGATCACCCCCTGTAAGGCTCCATTCAGACGTCCGCATGTGTTTTGCGGATCCGATCCATGTATCCGTAAAAATCATGCGGACGTCTGAATGGAGCCTTACAGGGGAGTGATCAATGACAGGGGGTGATCAGGGAGTGTATATGGGTGATCACCCGCCTGTCATTGATCACCCCCCTGTAAGGCTCCATTCAGACGTCCGTATGCTTTTTGCGGATCCGATCCATGTATCCGTGGATCCGTAAAAATCATACGGACGTCTGAACGGAGCCTGACAGGGGGGTGATCAATGACAGGGCGGTGATCAATGACAGGGGGGTGATCAGGGAGTTTATATGGGGTGATCATGGGTGATCAGGGGTTTATAAGGGGTTAATAAGTGACGGGGGGGGGGGTGTAGTGTAGTGTAGTGTGGTGTTTGGTGCGACTGTACTGACCTACCTGAGTCCTCTGGTGGTCGATCCTAACAAAAGGGACCACCAGAGGACCAGGTAGGAGGTATATTAGACGCTGTTATGAAAACAGCGTCTAATATACCTGTTAGGGGTTAAAAAATTCGGATCTCCAGCCTGCCAGCGAGCGATCGCCGCTGGCAGGCTGGAGATCCACTCGCTTACCTTCCGTTCCTGTGAGCGCGCGCGCCTGTGTGCGCGCGTTCACAGGAAATCTCGTGTCTTGCGAGATGACGCCTATTGGCGTTAGTGTGACCTGGGAGCGCCGCAGCATTGACGCCTTTCGGCGTTAGTGTGACGGGAGGAGGTTAATATACCACTGCTTGTATTTTTTTAGGTTTTGTTTTTACAGTTTTCACTGTGCACTAAGAATGACCTAACAACCTTATTCTGGGGTCGGTATGATTGCAGTGATACCAGATTCATATAGTTTCCATTATGTTTTACTACGTTAAAAAGATAACCTTTCATATAGTTTCTTTGCATCTTTTTAATTTCCCATCTACAGAGATGTGTAAAGACTCATTTTTCATGGGGTGAGCTGTACTTTTGGGGTACATACAACTTTTTGATCACTCATTTAATTTTTGGGGTCATTTTTAAAATATTTTATTAGATCAGATATTTTCCAATGTAGCGATACCTATGATGTTTATTTCTATTATTGTTGTTATATTTTTATTATTGTTTTACTTTAGTGTTTTTATATATAAAAAAAAAAAAATTTATAACTTTTTTTTCACTGCGCTTTTTAGTCCCCTTAGAAGACTTGTACATGTGATCTTCTGTACCATAGACTGCAATAGAATACTGTTGCATTCTATAGGTTTTTGACTGGCTTCCTGTTAGGGCTCATGCACTCAACTGCGGTTTTTGTCCGAATCCCATGTGCATTTTTTGAGGATCGGATGCTGACCAATTCCCTTCAATGTGGCAGAAAAGATGCGGACAGCGCAATGTTTGCCATGCGTATCCATATATCCGTTCCACTACCCTGCAAAAAAATTGAACATGACCTATTCTTGTCTGTTTTGCAGACAAGAATAGGACATTTCTACAGAAGGAAGAATATTCCGCAATTTGCAGACCGCAAAAACGGCAACGAAATAGGTCCCATCGGTTGTTATGACAGCTTCAGGCCTTGTGAAGGTTCCCAGGCTTGTCAAAGTGAGCTGCCTGCAAAGCTTGGGCACGGCTTAAAGGGGTTGTACCATTTCAGACATTGGGGACATATAGCTAGGATATGCCCCCAATGTCTGATAGGTGCGGGTCTCACCTTTGGGACCTGCACCAATTCTTAGAACGGAGCTCGCAAAGTCCCGGAGGGCGCATGTGTGGCCGCCCTCCATTCATACCTACGGGAGTGCCGAAAATAGCCGAGCGTCACGCTCGGCTGTTTCCGTCAGCCCCATAGGAGTGAATGGAGCGGCAGCCGTGCTTGTGCGGTGCATCTCCCATTAATTTCAATGGGACATCTAAAAATAGCCGAGCATGCCTCTCAGCTATTTTTCGGCGCTCCCGTAGTAATGATTTAAGAGCGGCTACGAATCTTTTGCAAGCTCCAATCTAAGTATAGGTGCGGGTCCAAAGGTGGGACCCTTACCTATCAGACATTGGGGCCATATCCTAGCAATATGTCCCCACTGTCTGATATGGTACAACCCCTTTAAGCCATGCCCAAGGCACAGCTTTGCAGGCAGCTCACTTTGACAAGCCTGGGAACCTTCACAAGGCGCACAACTGTCATAAGAACTGATGGGAGCCCTGTAATTTTGTTTGGTGGGTTTCGATCAAAGGACAGAGGGAGCTCCCTCTATCTAAGCCCACATATGCTGTGGAAAAGGATTAAATGACCGGGATCAGAATCATCTCCAATCCCAGTCACTGCCAGCGGGTGTCTTCTGTATTATACAGCTGGCGACCGCTGTATATGGTGTGAGCTCAGCATATGAGCCGACTGCATACAACCGTTTAATGCATATGATGTACAGGTGCATCATATAGCATTAAGGGGTTAATCCTAACACACAAGAGACCACACAGAATACCTCAGCCCCCGAAAACAAAAGACTTACATAAATGCTACTTTCCCGCACCTTTCTCAGAGTCAGATGACCTCTTCACGTGACCTACAACTCTCGGGACTTGCAATTTGGTGCATTTTTGGTGCATCTAGTGTAAGAATTCTTATGTGCCTGGATCGCAAAGTGGGTGTATCCTACTGGGAAATGGGCGTGGCTTTGCGGAAAATGTCCATGCTACATTTAGCACCAAAATTGCACCCCAATTCTGGCCTTTACTTAGTCTCAAACTAAGCCAACCAGTAGTTGGTGTAGCCAAAATTTTAATCCATGCACCAAATTTACCTTCCAAAATGAGGCCCTGTGATAAATCTGGGGCAGGTCTAGACAGTCTCTTCTTTGGCCAATGACGTCACATCCGTCGGTCACATGGCCTTCATGTAGCTCAGTCCCATTCTAGTGAGTGGAGTACGTATATATATATTTGTATTTTTCCTATTGAAGTAAGTGGGAGCAATAGAAAAACATATACAGCAATCCAGCAAGACAAGACTTGGGAGATTCCAGGATAGCCTACAAGGCTAGAAGTATTTTCTTTAACCAGGTATATACAACCGAAGGCCTCATGCACATGACCGTATGTGTTTTTCAGTCTGTAAAAAAGCGGATCTGCAAAGCACGGTGTCCATGCCGCCATTTCCCCCCCACAACTTCAGAAATGTCCTATCCTTGTCCACATCATAGACAATAGTGTTGATCGTGAATATTCAAATAGCAAATTTTTATCGCGAATATTGGCACTTCGAGAATTCGCGAAAATTTAGAATATAGTGCTATATATTCGTAATCGCGAATATTCTAGATTTTTTTTTGTCATCAGTTATCTCCCTTCTTGCTTGTGGGCCAATGAGAAGGCTGCAATATCTTTGTCAGAGCTTAGCAACATCCCTAGCAACCAATAGGAAAGTTGCCTGCCCCTTACTATATAAGAACCTCCCCAGCAGCCATTTTCTGTAGTTTTATGAAGTTCTGAGAGAGACAGCGGTGACATTGCTGTGCTCTGCGCTTTGCTGAGTCATTCCATTAGATAGTTAGCTCATATATATAATACAGATAGTCAGTGTAGGTTAGATAGTGATATAGTGGAGCTGGTAGGGTCCAGTACAGGGTGTTAGGTAGTGTGATAGGAATTACTGTGCTGTGCATTTTCTCAAGTTTCAGGAAACTTCTAGCAGCTTGAAAAATGTAGCAAAATTTACCCACGCCGGTATTGCGCACGCAATACGAGTATATTACATTGGCGATTTTCGCAATCAAGAAAATAATGACTGGAGATCATGAATTCTAGAGTTTTGCGAATGTATTGCGAATATTAGGCCATAAATTCTGCTTCTCATTCTTTTTTGCTGGGTTGGCGGAACAGACATACGGCTGCGGACAGCACACGGCTGGGGACCCTTTCAAATGAATGGGTCCCCATTCGATCTACCAAAATGCAGAACGGATGTGGACCAAAAATATGGCCACATGCATAAGGCCTTAAACTGTTTAGATAGACGTAGTCATGCAGTTTCTGAATAATAGCGACATAGCGCAGACAGTGCCAGAATAAAACCGCAATATAGCACATTATTTTGTTAAGATCAAGTTCCAATGTCTCCATAAATGCCAGTCAGATTTGCTCCATAAGGCCTCATTCACATTTCCGTTTTCTGCGGACAGCACACGCATCCATTGATTTAATGTGTCTGTTCACATTTCAGTATTTTTTTTACTGACCGTGGGTCAGTATAAAAATCACGGGGACATGCACTACTTTAAGCCGTGATGCAGACCAAGCACGTCCACAAAAGTCTACGGGTCCGTGAAAATCACTGACACACGTCCGTGTTGCGTCTGTTTTTTACTGATGACTAATAGGAGATTCTTTGAAAATTAATTTTCACCTGAGCAATGTCAGTGAATTACAGATGACACACGGATGGTAAAAACGGACACATGGACCAACTACAGATCCTTCACGGACATCTTCATGGATGAAACGCGTACGCTTTTTTCATGGAGGTGACACTGACATGGAAATGTGAACGAGGCCTAAGCTTGGGAGTTTCTTGGACACCTGATGGAGCAGGCAGGTCTCCTACAAAGGTTGATGGCAGTTGCCACCAGGGGGAGCCTGTTACACATGTATTTCTATTGATCTCATTGAATCATCTTTAAAAAGTCAATGAGATTCTGAATTGCCGGGTGGTCGTAACCCCTGGATACGAGCCGTGTATAATGTGATGGAAAAATGAATCCAGCCAGCAAAGGCGGCAATATGGACAATCACAATACATAAGTAAGTGCCTTGTATTAACTCTGTCTACATGATAAATGTCATTTGCTGAAGTGAGACAACAACTTTAAGAACTGTATAACTATGTCCCTTTGGACAGCTCATCATGGAGGCATATGAAAGGGGATGCAACCGGACCACCCAGCACGCAGCTGCATCTCTCCGCACCCAATGTCATGTAAGGAAATCTGTTGGGCGCAGTTTGCTAGAAATAATAATGGGGTCATTCTGTTAGTGCTGTTAATGGAAGTGCTCTGGCTGCCATTTTGGGGGTATAGCTTGCACTTTGGGCATGAAAATATTTCTCCCATAAATTGATTCCTAAAATTGGGTGATTATGTGTAATTTTCAGCCACAGTGGCCCATGCTACAGTATTGGAAAAAGGGCACTCCTCGGGATCAAGTCTTTAGGCAAAACCGAGTCTCCTGTTACTCACACTGGGACGCTCATCGCCTTATTATCTGTGTGTCTGATTCTGCATCCAGTATTTCCTGTTGTATTTCCAACGTAAAAAAAATAATCCCTACAAATGAGAAGAGTCAGCAGAAACGAGCGGCTGCTCGGCCTATGTGGTTATGTGCTTATCGTATGTCTAGAATTAGCGTGTCATCTAGTGGTGAACTCGGAGAATGGTAAATGTCAAGTTTGACGTTTCTCTTACCTTATTGCTGGCATTTTAGATAATATTTTTGATGATAGGGTTTAGGATGGTCGAGGTGGCAGCTCGCACCTAATTTCTATCCTTTAAAATGGTTGTGGATGGCTGGTACTTCACCCTAATGGCTAAGTGCCGTGCTAGACTTACAGGTTGGACGGCAAAGGCTTCATATTTTTTAAAGATGTTATAGCAAAGGACGAAGTGCTGCTCTGGAGAGGCAAAAAAAAGTGAGCGACATTATTAGCCGTTTCTCGGAAGCAAAAATACTATGAGGGGCTATCGACTTATTACTTCTGCCTCTAGCTCTCACAGTATAGGGTTACTTTATAATATAATATCCATGTTTTTCATACAGTAAATACTTGCATCTATTATTCAAATTGAGTCTGACACCACGATCTTGAACTATTCTCTGCAGTAATATTTAAAGGGCATCTGTCAGCAGAATTGTACCTATGACTCCGGCTGACCTGTTACATGTGCGCTTGGCAGCTGAAGACATCTGTGTTGGTCCCATGTTCATATGTGCCTGCATTGCTGAGGAAAATTATCTTTTAATATATGCAAATGAGCCTCTAGGAGCAACGGGGGTGTTACCATTACACCTAGAGGCTCTGCACTCTCTGCAACTGCTGCACCCTCTGCACTTTGATTGACAGGACCAGGCAAGCATTATGACCTTTTTACTGCCTGGTTCTGGCAACCAAAGTGCTGAGGGCAACCGAATGTGTAAAACAGGAGGCACCCTGGCTCTGTGGCGTCCACTCAGCTCTTGAGCGGGAGCCATCTTTAAAGACCCGACATGCGTTGCATATGTATGCCGCATGTCAGTAAAAATAAATTATAGTCCGGAATTGTTATTGTGGTGACAGATTCCCTTTAAAGGCAATGGAAACCTTTGTGGGCAATTTTGTTTTTGTTTTCCTGGCTGCAGTGGTGATGTCCTGTGCGCACCACGTCTCCGCTGCAGCCAATCGCTGCGATAACATGTGTAGCCCCCTAGAGTGCTGTTACCACTACGGCACCCTGCTACTATCTCTAATGGGCTAATATAATGTCATCTTATGTATGTCTTTCCTGGTCCTCCACAATGTGCATTCATAATCTTATTATGGTTTTCAGCGCATTTTGTGGACAAAAGCTATATCAGCTCCTATGTGGTTTAAAAAGTGGCGTAAAAGTCTGATAGCGTAAATCCCTATGGCACACTGCCTTAAAAATAGGTTTATTTGTGGCGCATTGTGTTGCATCTTCCTTTCACCACTTTCTAAAACCTGTAGTTCTGTAAAAATAGTAAAATATCCAGCACTTTCCCCATTAATACAGAACCACAAGTCTGCCTGTGCCTGACCCAGGACTGTTGTTCCCTCCCTGCACTTTGTAAGTATGGTGACTATGCATCTTAGGGTCCATTCACACGACCGTAATTGTTTTAAAGGTCCACAAATTGCGGATTCACAAAACATGGGTACTGCCCGTGTGCGTTCCACATTTTGCAGAACGCACATGGCCGGCAATATGATAGAAATGTCTATTCATGTCCGCAAGATTAGGACATGCTCTATCTTTTTTGCTGTCTGCATCTTGAAATTACTGTGTCCACACCCGTTCTGCAAAATTGCAGAACAGACGTGGACCCAGAAATACAGTCTTGTGAAGGGGCCCTTATTCTGCATTTACGGTGAGCATACCACATCTCTCTGTTCTTTTTACTTATTGACTTTCTAAAACCACCTCACAAATATAGACGCATTTAAAAATTCAAATGATAAAATATGGCGCAAACTATAAATGACACAAAATAAAACTTTAAAAAAAATCTTAATATATCTGCCCCAAATTATAGCTGGGGTCGGGACTTCTATAAGACTTTCTAGTTTACCACTTTCAAGTTAGGACAGGGCCTTCTTAAACTTGAGGGGCTACTGTTCACCTATTTAACTTGGTTTTTGTTAAAGTGTCACTTCCAGTTCCTCTGATTTGTTACTTAGAGGAGTTGTCCGGGCAGCAGCTGTTAAAAGGCTTAAAATAACAAGAGATGCCATACTCACCCCTTTTCTCCCTTTCCCGCTTCCAGCGCTGAGCTGCAGTCCTTCCTGGTGCTTACACCTTCCTGGCTTTAACAGTGACGTTCCATCGCCACAGGTCGCCGTACAATCAGTCACTGGCTTCAACAGTATACATGTGCAACGGGCAGCCGCATCCCAGGGCCCTCTATATCGCGTCCCAGGTGTAGGAAATGCCGAGTGGTATAGTGTGGCCTAAAATGTCTCTTTATGTGTGTCACGGTGCTCCAACCTGAATATGGCTGAACCCCAGGCTTTGGCTCCGAAGCAATAAATAGGGGAAATAATTGAGGGATTTGAAGAAATACCTTGAGTCCAGACCTTGAGATGAAGTTCAATGGCAGCTTTACTTTGCATAACCGTTCTCCAGAACGGTTTACAGGCTTTGTCTTGGTTCCAGCAGGCTTTAGCATGAAACTGGCAGGCACACTCCAGTCTGCTATAGCTGTATGTCTCTGACTCTGCTGTACTGACAGGCTAACTTGGTGTATTTGTTTCCTCTTTATGCTGCACTTTACTCTTGTAGTCAGACTTATGTTCAGCCAAAAGGTAGGTTAGAATCCTGGCAGCTCCAACATGGAGTCTCAACCAGAACAAACCAGAACTGCCCCACCTCCTTCTGGTAGCAAGCAGGACTGGCCCACTTCTGCCCAAAAGGGGGAGAATGGAATGGTAAGTTCCATTCTCTCTAAGGATAGCTCTGCCATTTACGCTACCACCTGCTGGTGAACCAGGCACATTACCTGTAATAAACAGTTAAGACTGCACCAAAACAAGGCACAACATAGGTGCAGACATGTCATAAATGAAACAAAATTGTGGTGCCTACACTTCATATATTTAGTGCAAATCAGACACAGTCCAGGTGCAGTGAGATTGATGCATCAGGCCCATTGGGGTAGATTTATCAAAACCGGTGTAAAGAAGAACTGGCTTAGTTGTCCATAGCAACCAATCAGATTCCACCTTTCATTTTTCACAGCTCCTTTGGTAAATGAAAGGTGGAATCTGATTGGTTGCTGTTGGCAACTAAGCCAGTTTTCCTTTACACCAGTTTTGATAAATCTACCCCCCTCCCATTGTGATTTTCTTTGTGCAGTTTTGGGATGAGGCTTTGAAAGTTTTTTTTCTTCTTATTTTTACACAAATTTTATTACATTTTACACTGCAAATATACATTACTAGCAAAATGACCCTTCTTCACACAGATCTATTTTATTTGTTGTTTGTGTGTGTGGTTAAAAAATATCCACAGTGCCCCCCATAACAGTGAAATCCATGGTATCCCTAATAACAGTGACCTCCACAGCACCCCACCCCTTAACAGTGACCTCCACAGCGCCCTACCCACTTAACAGTGACATCCATACTGGCCTTAGTTGGGTGTGAAGAAAATTGTCTCAGTTGTTATGGAAACTTGGTGTAAAACTATGAGGGAGATTTATCAAACTGGTGTAAAGTAGAACTGGCTCAGTTGCCCATAGCAACTGATATAGAAATATTTATAGTTGAAATCCGCTCGCATCAGACTTTGTGTAAGGAAAGGTAAATCTCTCAACCGCAGTCAGACAAAGGTGTTACCATCTTGAATTCTTGCTGAGCACTGCTCTCTTCTCCTGCCCAGTCTCCTTCTTTATTAAGGCAATAGCACGTCAGCCGAGAAAGTACAGGTACATGTCAAAGGACAGGGGAGGGCATCAACATGGCCGAACAGTGCAATGCACACACCCCATCCCTGTATAAGGAAGGATGAGTCATGTCCATTGTCTGATCAGCCAGGTAGCCGCCCATCCCCCATCACTGTCAGCATGGACCCCATTCAATACTGCTCAAAGTGACCAGTATCTAGTGAAGATTATTCTACTTGTTCTTATATAGGTTTGGGACTATCTGCGAGACATTGCTACGGCTATTGTCAGTATACTGTACGAGTATACCGACAAGGCAGATATGCATGTCTTAAAAGCAGATATGTATCCAGAAATGGATAGTGAAGCCGCAGCAGAGGTATAATATGTATCTCTCGTTATGCAGACTTCACTTCTCTAATGTGTATAGACATTTGAAGGGAAGAAGCCCAGTGCATTGCACTTAGTGCTCACAAACCGGCAAACGCCCCTCTACACACTGAGAACACGTCTCCAAGCCCGTGAGAAGGTTTTCATACTGATGGTTTTACCGCTGGTCCCGATTCAACCCAAGGACCCTCTGCTAGAGCGTTCTTCGGTTAAATCCGACACAGGGAGACAGATGACAATCTATAAAAACACACACACATCCTAAGATAAAATGTCTGCATAATAAAATTTCCACAACACAACCAATCAGAATCCACCTTTCATTTTCCAAAAGAGCTGTCCAAAATGAAAGGTGGAATCTGATTGGTTGCTATGGGCAACTAAGCCAGTTCTACTTTACACCAGTTTGATAACTGACCCCCTGTATGTTTGTCAGTGAGGCGAAGACGGAAGGGTCTGTGAGCTTCTGTTGTCTGATAAGGTTCATGTGATTGTGTGTACATCAGTTAGGTAGGATATGAGTGAAGGACCTGCGAGCTTCTATTGGCTAATATGGATCATGTAATGGTGCCATATTAGCATTTTTTGGGGGAATATCTCAAGAGCCGTACATCCTAGAGAGCTGAGACCTTTCTAGGCACCTGATTTACCCATGTGCCAGATTTGGTGCAGATTGGTCCAGTAGTTTGGCCGTGCATAAAGAAGAGACAAACCAAAATTATTTTTTGAGATGAGATATCACAGCAGTAAAAAAACAAAAAAAAAGTATTTCTTTATATTTATTACATATAGTTTGATTAAGTAGTTGTTCTTTTTATATTGCACATTCACGAGAAAAGCAGCAACTTGTTCAGGTTATATAAGGTAATTCACCCCTGTTTCCTCATAGATTGTAAGCTCTTACGACCAGGGCCCTCACTCCTAGTGTTTCAGTTGTATATTAGCCGGTTACATTGTGATGCAGGTGCGGATTGGCCATAGACCTTACAGGGAAATTTCCCGGTGGCCGATGCCCAGGGGGCCGTCTAAGTCCTCCTCACGGACGGCCGGTGGAAGTTTTTGGGGATGTATTTTGTGCTGCTGGCAGCAATATTTTGTGATGGACTGTGGTATTTGGCTCTGTTGGGGTGGTATAATGTGCCGCAATATGGTATTGCTGGCCCCGCCTACTTGTGTTGGCCCTGCCTTCCATCAATTTGCACCCGACTGCAAAACGGGGCCACTTTTAGTATTTTGTCTAGGGCCACTTTAAGTTCCCAGTCTGGCCCTGTTGTCATGTCTTTTGTTTTGTACATGAATCCTCTGAATTTGTAAAGCGCTGTGGAATATGGTGGCGCTATATAAATATTATTATTATAATAGTAATGTTAAATCACATCTACAGAGGTGACATACTACATGTAGATTCTCATATAAACTAAAGCCTGAATGTATTAAAAAGCATTTCCTAATTTGTCCAGCAGGGGGCGACTCATTCCCATTACTATTCGGGAGTTCGGGAAATGTTTTTTTACAGTAGAAATTGATTTATGAAGTTATCATGCAAAGTCTCGCGAGACTTCGCAAAGTAATAACTTTGGCTCATAGGAGCCAATACATTCTAATACTGTACGGCGCACTCGCTCTGTACAGTATTCTTACAAAGTTTTATGCAAATCGACACTATCTGTGTCCTAGACAAGTCTCCACCACATGAAGAGGCCAGTCCTGGATTCCAATAAGAGTATATTCTCCAACGTATACACTTTTTTTTTTTGTACTCTCAGCCCCAGGCATGTTTTGCTTGTCTCGCATCATGTGAGTCATGTACGTAATAAGCTGTTTAATAGAATATCCCGTGGGTTAGGCAGAAGTGACTAGAAGGGTAATGGTGCATGATGGGCCAAATCAGTACACAAGGAGGGTTGGTTGCTTATATTAGTATTGTACAGTATTAAGTCTTTGTACGTGACAGCTGATGGCGTAGATTTCATAGTTGCTTATGCAACTCCCAGCATGCCCTAATAGCTGTAGGCTGTAAAGGCATGCAGGGAGTTGTAGTTTTACAACAGCTGGAGGGCCGCAGGTTGGGCATCCCTGGTTTACATGAAGGAGCCCCAAACAGCATGCTGCCCTTAGCAAATGCCCCATGTGTCTTTTTGTCAAGTATCAGCGAGTCAGCCCCATTACATAATGTCTGCTGTGTGAACCATCCATGCATGTCAGCTATAAATTCTAAATATCTAAAATATATATAAAGGAAATAAAAAAGTCACCACAATGTAATGTCTTGTGTAACTGCTGCTACACAAGGTCATTAAATAAAAAATAACAAAAATCTCAGATGTCACTGGTTGCACGCCCAGCTACTTGTCCGAGCCAGATAGCTGTGTCTTTCTCCATAGTAGGGGCAGTGGGGTCAGAAAAACTTGAATCTCCTGCTTAAACCATGTAGCTGTAAGGGGGGAATTTGCTTTACTCAAGGAGCAGAGGAATGTAAGATGTGCTGTGAATGTGACTCTTTGTTCCCCGGGTATGAAAGAACCATTGATGGGCAGGAAATAAGCTTTACCGCTGATGTCCATAAATTTAATATAGCTAGCCGCTAACTAAAATATTAATAGGAAAGCTAGCCAGTTTTTATTACTGCTTCATATTATATTCAAAATTATTCATATTAAATTATGAATTATTATTTTGTATTATATTAACATTTTATTTTGTTGACTTTTTTGAATAGCATGAAATTGTGTAGATTATTAGAATTCGTAGATGATCACAAAAATTTGTAAAGCATTCAGAATTAAAAGGCTCTGTACACCTTCAGGGGCAATTTATTTTTTAGGATTACATTTGACTTATTTTGGACTAAATTTTTTTTTTTAAATTGGTCTTTATTAAAAATATTGAGCCGTTCTTTCACAAAGAGTTAACTGTTTGACTAGATGTGTGAAACTTATTTTTTACTTTCACGTTGTGCCTGTCATCTAATAAACCTTATCTCTAAATTACTAAAAGGTCATAAACACTTATTTAAGACATATTTTTATCAGTAAGATAAGAACTGAGCTATACTGAAGGAGCCGTCAGCTGAGCTGCCTGATGGAACAGAGTGAAAATTCAGATCCTGATACTAAAGAAATTTAAAGTTGTGCAGAGAAAAGGGCTAAACATTTTTAATAAAGATCAACTGCAAAAAAAATGATTTTTAGCTCAAAATGAGTACAATACAATAATAATAATAATAATAAAAAAATTGCCCCAAATGTGTTCATGGCCTTTAAGGTGATTTCAGAGAATTTATTGGTCACTTTCTGCTGTGGATTTCTGCAGCATATGGATGGGATTTGCTAAATCTAATGTGCTATTATTGTGATTTTCCGCCTACAAATCTGCTATGAGAAATCCACAGCATATACTCCATATAGGAAACAAACCCTTTATGCGATTCAAAAAAAAAAAAAATTATACAAAAAGATCTAAAATTGTATGCTGATTAACCTTTCTAGCAGTCAGAGCTTTTGTCATGCCCTGCTCTGACTATGTGCGGAGGTCGGCCAGAATAGCAGCACGTGTTTAGTGTTTTGCTTTGGAGCTGTGCTGGATCTGCCTCCCATCAGGTGCACTGGGTGGGGTCATTAGTTTAAATAGCACTCCATCCCAGTGCTCTGAGCGCGTTATAGAAATAATTCTGGCCTTGGAAGCAAGCAAGCAAGCAAGGAAGGTTGTCTGTTCCAGCTCTGCAAAGATAAGTGTGGTTTCAGTTTTTGTTGTTTGCTTTCTTGGTTGTGTTGGTGTCATCTCTTCCATCCAGGTTCTGTGCGAGCAGGCTGCTCCTATTCCCCTTTTCACCATTTCAGGGAATCTAGGGTGTTTTAGCCCAGGCACGGGGACACATCATTCCTACCATCTAGTTCTGAATGTGGGCTGAGCTGAGCAGGGAGAGAAGTCAGGGATTTGCTAGGAGGTCACCCTACCCCTGCATCTCGCCTAGAGCCTGGTTTGCTGGTTTATCTGTATGTCTGATATCCCGTCCGGTGTGACAGCTTTGTTTTTTTCCTCTGCATAACAGACCTACATTTAAAATATAACATTTTTTTAAAGGAGTTTTCTGCGAGTTAAATATTCATGACCAATTCTCAGGATAGATCATAAATATCAGATTGGTGAGGGTCCAACTCCCACCAGCCCTGCCTGTTAGCTGTTGGAAAGTGGTGCTGTGCTTGAGCCAGCGACCTTCTCAGCCTGTGATGTCAGTCGGTCACATGTCCTTCCTGCTGCTCAGTTCCTTTCAAATGAATGGGATTGAGCTGCAATACCAAGCACAGCCACTATGCAGTGTATGGTGCTGTGCAAGGTATACTGTGATCAGGTGGTTGTGGTTGGGGGGGGGGGGGCACCCACTGATCTGACTTTGATAACCTATCGAGATGGTAGGTCACAAATATCCAACTCCTGGAAAAACACTTTAAATCTAGGAGCTTACTGCATACTGTTATACACAGACATCTGTCATAAAGACAGTCTGCAGGAAACACTCTGGCTCCCAACTCTGGACTTTCAACTCCTAGAAAGATATATTAAGAAATTAATCAGCTCAATATTCTGGACCTAAAAGGACATGGTGATAAAGGCTAGAGATTCATTTTACGGATATATATATATATATATATATATATATATATATATATATTTATACAGTACAGACCAAAAGTTTGGACACACCTTCTCATTCAAAGAGTTTTCTTTATTTTCATGACTATGAAAATTGTAGATTCACACTGAAGGCATCAAAACTATGAATTAACACATGTGGAATTATATACATAACAAAAAAAGTGTGAAACAACTGAAAATATGTCATATTCTAGGTTCTTCAAAGTAGCCACCTTTTGCTTTGATTACTGCTTTGCACACTCTTGGCATTCTCTTGATGAGCTTCAAGAGGTAGTCACCTGAAATGGTCTTCCAACAGTCTTGAAGGAGTTCCCAGAGATGCTTAGCACTTGTTGGCCCTTTTGCCTTCATTCTGCGGTCCAGCTCACCCCAAACCATATCGATTGGGTTCAGGTCCGGTGACTGTGGAGGCCAGGTCATCTGGCACAGCACCCCATCACTCTCCTTCATGGTCAAATAGCCCTTACACAGCCTGGAGGTGTGTTTGGGGTCATTGTCCTGTTGAAAAATAAATGATGGTCCAACTAAACGCAAACCGGATGGAATAGCATGCCGCTGCAAGATGCTGTGGTAGCCATGCTGGTTCAGTATGCCTTCAATTTTGAATAAATCCCCAACAGTGTCACCAGCAAAGCACCATCACACCTCCTCCTCCATGCTTCACGGTGGGAACCAGGCATGTAGAGTCCATCCGTTCACTTTTTCTGCGTCGCACAAAGACACGGTGGTTGGAACCAAAGATCTCAAATTTGGACTCATCAGACCAAAGCACAAATTTCCACTGGTCTAATGTCCATTTCTTGTGTTCTTTAGCCCAAACAAGTCTCTTCTGCTTGTTGCCTGTCCTTAGCAGTGGTTTCCTAGCAGATATTCTACCATGAAGGCCTGATTCACACAGTCTCCTCTTAACAGTTGTTCTAGAGATGTGTCTGCTGCTAGAACTCTGTGTGGCATTGACCTGGTCTCTAATCTGAGCTGCTGTTAACCTGCGATTTCTGAGGCTGGTGACTCGGATGAACTTATCCTCCGCAGCAGAGGTGACTCTTGGTCTTCCTTTCCTGGGGCGGTCCGCATGTGAGCCAGTTTCTTTGTAGCGCTTGGAGTGGCGTACACACAATCCATGGGGCCCCGGTGCGAAATTGATCCATGGGCCCCCCCCAACCCGCCGCCGCACCCACCCCCACTACCTCCCCTACCATTCACCCAACATGCCTCCAGTCCCAATAGTCCCCAGCCATCCCTCATGCCCATCAGCCCTCACATCAGCCCAAAGACCACCCCCCATCAGCCACCAGATCAATCATCAGCCGAAATGCCTTGCTTTGATGGGATTGCCAGATTGGGGCCTGGGCTGATCTGATCATCTGAGGGGTCTTTAAAAGCAAAGACTCCTCAGATGATCAGATCAGCCCAAGGCCCCAATCTGGCAATCCCATCAATAAATTCAGGCTGCCCCCCAGGGCCCCACTGCTGCTGGTCATTGTTCTCAGCAGGCCAGGGCCCCCTACTCGAGTAGTCAGTGACTCAGTGTGCCCTGATGCGGGCTTTTCCTGCCAGAGTGACAGTGACTGCAAACCCTTCCCCCCCCCCCCCCCCCCCCCCGGGACGCGCTCTACTGTTTCTTTGGATGGTGCCAAAATAAAATAGACTGAGGCATGGAAATTGTTTGCAGTTAACAAGACTTTACAATATCTTACACATGATCACTCCACAGCATGGCACGTTACATCTAAACATTGCATAGCACAGAATCACAGGGGGTTAAATGGCACTATCTCTTAAAGGCTCCCTGATCCAGAGGCAATGTATGGCCTATAGGCCTGAATATCCTTAGTTTGCCTGGGACATTACTTCTCCCACTGGTCCAGTGTTACCAGGGGCTGACATACGGACTAGGGCATTAGCTACTCTTGAAGCCTGGTGCACTAACCCTACTGCTTTGTCTTCTATGCACCCAGCTTTTCATAGGCACTTTAGTCTTACAATTGCTGAATGTCAGTTATCACTGCAGCCGTCTCATCTGCAAGACATCACACCTTCTGCAGCCGTCTGCTTTGCTGGCACGACTGCAGGAACTGCCAGAGGCCAGGGGGGGGGGGGGGGGGGCCTGGGGCCCTCACCTCACTACTAGTCTATTCCAATTTCCAACTACAAGTTCAAGTTGCGGCCCAGCCCACAGCTTTTCCTTACTTACCATCGAGTTACCGGCTGGCAGGGCAGGGGAACCCGAACTTCTTCTGTTCTTCTGGTCGGTCGGCGCCTCGGCGGTCCTCTTCTTGTGCGTCCATTCTCACGTCCGGATCCCGTTTGAGTTCAGGTGCACGCCGCGCGCGCATATTCCCGCGAGACCTGCCACAGGAGTTCACACAGGTCTCGCGTGAGTTCGCGGGACAGGCGCCGGCGGTGACCGCAAGGAGGAGGGGCCCAGCAGGGGGCAACTTAACTGGGAATCTGGATTCTGGGAACTTGAAGTGTTTCAGATGCAGCTGCAGCAGGGGCCAGGGGTCCGCAGGCGGCCGGGCCCCCTGGGGTGCCGGGCTTGGTCGCAGCTGCGACCCCTGCGACCCCTATATGTACGCCACTGAGCGCTTGATGGTTTTTGTGACTGCACTTGGGGACACTTTCAAAGTTTTCCCAATTTTTCGGACTGACTGACCTTCATTTCTTAAAGTAATGATGGCCACTCGTTTTTCTTTACTCAGCTGCTTTTTTCTTGCCATAATACAAATTCTAACAGTCTATTAAGTAGGACTATCAGCTGTGTATCCACCTGACTTCTCCTCAACGCACCTGATGGTCCCAACCCCATTTATAAGGCAAGAAATCCCACTTATTAAACCTGACAGGGCACACCTGTGAAGTGAAGACCATTTCAGGTGACTACCTCTTGAAGCTCATCAAGAGAATGCCAAGAGTGTGCAAAGCAGTAATCAAAGCAAAAGGTGGCAACTTTGAAGAACCTAGAATATGACATATTTTCAGTTGTTTCACACTTTTTTGTTATGTATATAATTCCACATGTGTTAATTCATAGTTTTGATGCCTTCAGTGTGAATCTACAATTTTCATAGTCATTAAAATAAAGAAAACTCTTTGAATGAGAAGGTGTGTCCAAACTTTTGGTCTGTACTGTATATATCATCTGCCAGACGGAGGATACAGATAGCCTATTACGTGGTCTTACGTTTATAACAGGGAGCCTCTAAATTCAGGATTTCCATCAATAATCTGGAGCACAGAGTGGCTGTAGAGAGTGTTACTGATGATTAATACCACTTATTTGGCCACTGACAATGTGACACTGTTAATCTCACCACCTGCCAGGGTCTACAAAATGAAATATGCATGCATTACATGGTCCCTCTGGTGGTGCTGAAGGGGGACTGAACACCTGCCGATAGGTTCCTCTGCAGATTATAGCTAGTTGTGGGGTATCTCACTAGTTGGACTCTTTATGATCAGAATATTTTCAGGGGACCTTGCTAGCAAAAAAAAGGGACTGTCAAACGCGAACAACGTTTAACCACAACTCAGTAAATATTTATTGTGAGCTATTAAGTTTTACTACCAAACATATGAAAGAAAAGCGTCATTATGAAAAACAATACAATGGCTTTAAGGATATGAAATATACTGTATACTGCTACCTACATCTCAAGGCTGTCCAGTAAGTCTAGAAGTACGTATTCTGTAAATTGCTTTCTCGTTGAACCAGACGTATGTTTTAGCATTCCAAGGCTATCAGTGTGTGCAGAGCTACCATTGTACACGGCTAATTAACAGCGTATACCCTTGGCAGGTCACATCAGGCCATCTAATAGATTACAAAGTGTTAAGCGGCAGGTATGCATACATGATGACAGAGAAATGTAACTGAATAAAAAGCCAGTGCAAAAAAAGGGTAATATATGCAAGAAAAGCAGTATAATCATACAGTGCATTCAGAAAGTCTTCAGATCCTGTCACTTTTTCGTTATGTTGCGGCCTTGTGCTAAAATAAAACAAATATACGTTTCCCCCATCATTCAGCACTCAATACGCCATAAAGTGAAAACAGACTGTTTAAAATCTTTGCTAATTTATTAAAAAGGAATAAACTAAAAGCTTGCATTGACTTAACTATTCAGACCCTTTACTCAGAACTTGGTTGAAGACCCTTTGAAAGTTTTACAGCCTCCAGTCTTCGTGGGGATGATGACACAAGATTTGCACACCTGGATTTGGGGATTTACTGCCATTCTTATCTGCAGATCCTATCGATCTCTGTCAGGCTTTTCTCCAGACGTGATGCTTAGAAGTAAAATATTGGTTTCTTCAGACCAGAGAATCTTCTTTCTCACAGTCTGAGAGTTCTTTAGGTGCTTTTTTTTGCTAACTCCATGTGTGTTTTACTGAAAAGAGGCTTCTTTCTGGCTACTCTGCCATAAAGCCCAGATTGGTGGAGTGCTGCAGTCATGGTTGACTTGCTGGAAGTTTCTCCCATGCACAACCTTGGATCTTTGGAGCTCAGCCAGAGTGATCATTGGATTCTTGATCACCTCTCTTACCAAGGTCCTTCTCCCCTGATTACTTTGATGGGGAAAACAGTCCCAGGAGTCCTGGTTGTTCCAAACTTCTTCCATGTAAGAATTATGAAAGCCACTGTGCCCTTGGGAGCTTTCGGTGCAGCAAAATGTTTTTGTATTTTTCTCTAGATCTCGGCATCCACACAGTCATGTGTCTGACATCTACAGGCAGTTCTTTCCTCCTCTTGGCTTGGTTTTTGCTCTGATTATGCATTGTCGGTTGTGAGACTTTATATAGACAGGGCTGATTCCAAATCAAATCCAGTCAACTGAATTTACCACAGGTGACTTCAATGAAGTGTAGAAATATCTCAAAGATGATCAAAAGGATCCTCTCTGTAGTGGGGGCTGATCAGTCAGGTTTTATGCCGGGTAAAATGACTGACGTAAACCTGAGACGCTTTTATACCAATCTCCAAGTCCAACATGATAATAGAGGTATGAGGGTCTAAGGCAGGGTTTCTCAACTCCGGTCCTTGGGACCCACCTACCAGTCATGTTTTCAGGATTACCTCAGTATTGAGCAGGTGATATAATTAGTGTCCATGTATCAAGGACTTACCACAGGTATTCATTCTGTGGGATATTCTCAAATCCTGACCGATAGGTGGGTCCCGAGGACCGGAGTTGAGAAACCCTGGTCTAAGGGCTCTTTCACACTTGCGGCAGGACGGATCCAGCAGGCTGGTCTCCCTGTCGGATCCGTCCTTCCGCTGTTTCGCCGAGCCGCCAGACCGCCGCTCCATCCCCATTGACTATAATGGGGACGGGGGCTGAGCTCCGGCGCAGCACGGCGGTGCACGGCGAAAGCCGCCAGACTAAAAAGTCGGACATGCAGGACTTTTTAGTCCGGCAGCTTTCGTCGTGCTGAGCCGGAGCTCAGCCCCCGTCCCCATTATAGTCAATGGGGACGGAGCGGCGGTCCGGCGGCTCGGCAAAAAAGCGGAAGGACGGATCCGACAGGGAGACCAGCCTGCCGGATCCGTCCTCCCGCAAGTGTGAAAGAGCCCTTAGCGTCCCTGAATAATGAAAAAGATGCTGGCTTGTCTATTATTGGAAATCTTAGAGCAGTGACTGGATAGGACCCCCACTCGTGCTGTGTACCTTCCTTAACTTCAGGGGCCTCATTCTGGAGATAGGAGCAGGTGCCAGAGGTGTGACCCGCACCAATCTAACATTTGTGGCTTGTCCTAGTGATATGCCACACGTGTTGAAATGGGAAAACCTCTTTTCCCATGAAAAGTATTTGTCACCTATTCACAGTATAAGGGCTCATGCACATGAACGTATTTTCTTTCTGTGTCCGTTTTGTTTTTATTGCGGACTGTATACGGAGCCATTCACTTCAATGGGTCTGCAAAAAAAAAACGGAAGGTACTTTGTGTGTATTCCGTTTCCGTATTTATGTTCCACAAGAAGTAGAACATGTCCTATTATTGTCCGCATTACGAACAAGGATAGTACTGTTCTATTAGGGGGCAGCTGTGCCGTTCTGCAAAATACGGACTTCATCCGTATTTTATGCGGATCCGATTTTTGAGGACCGCAAAATACATACGGTCGTGTGCATGAGGCCTAATACTGTGAAGGGAGAGGATCCCTCTCTAAATAGGGGGTAGTATGCATGTCCGCCCCCCATTACATTTCTATGGGACTGGCAGAGGGCTGTCTACATTAGTCCCATAGAAGTGAATGGAGTGTTGGACCGAAATTCCCCAAAGCAGTTAAACAAAGTTAACTGGGCTTAAAGGGAACCTGCCACCTCAAAAACGCATATGAAACCGCCAGCATTACCTTATAGTAGCCCCCAGTCTGTTATTAAGCATGTGTTTGATCCGGTAATCGCATGCGGTGTGCTGATGAAATCCGGTAATCGCATGCGCGGTGTGCTGATGAAACCTGGCTAACTGCAGGAGCCGGAGACAGAATCGTAACAAGGAGAGTACTGTGCATGCGCGAGACTAACGCAGTCCCAGGCCTCACTGCAGGATGTCAATCACACACAAGAGGGGACGGTTAGGGGGCGTGCTTATCTTGACTTAAAGCAAGGAGGCCGCTGCCCCCTTGACTTCAGGCTGACCGGCAAATAGCGCTCATGGCGCTTTACCGGATCAAACACATGATCAGTGGCGACTCTAGGAACAATATATAGGGGGGGCACAAAGATACCACAGTCAAAAATGGGGGGGCAAAAACAAAATAAGATTACAAAATACGAGAGAGTTGCGGTCTGCAGGGATACAGTTATAATAAAACAATTTACTTACAAAAGAAGCTATTCAGTCGTCTGCTGTGCTGTCCTCTGCTTGCTTCCACGGATTCTTTCCCCTTCTTTCTGTCTCTCGTCAGTGCACAGGCGCACTGTTATGGTGGATCTGTGGAAGACACACTGTTATGGGGGATCTGTGGATGACACATTATGCCTCTCATTAGCCCTCATTATGCCTCTCATCACTCCCATATCAGCCCCCATATAAGCCCTTATGCCTCATTAGCCCCCATTATTCTTCTTATTAGCCCCATTGGCCCCCATTATGCCTCATTAGCCCACATTATGCCTCTAATTAGCCCCCATTATGCCTCTTATTAGCCCCCATATGCCTCCAATTAGCTCCATATGCCTCCAATTAGCCCCCATATGCCTTCAATTAGCCCCCATATGCCTCCTATTAGCCCCCATATGCCTCCTATTAGCCCCCATATGCCTCCTATTAGCCCCCAATTAGCCCCCATATGCCTCCAATTAACCCCATATGCCTCCAATTAGCCCCATAGACCCCATATGCCTCCAATTAGCCCCCATATGCCTCCAATTAGCCCCCATATGCCTCCAATTAGCCCCCATATGCCTCCTATTAGCCCCCAATTAGCCCCTATATGCCTCCAATTAGCCCCTATATGCCTCCAATTAGCCCCCATATGCCTCCAATTAGCCCCCATATGCCTCCTATTAGCCCCATATGCCTCCTATTAGCCCCATAGACCCCATATGCCTCCAATTAGCCCCCATATGCCTCCAATTAGCCCCCATATGCCTCCTATTAGCCCCCAATTAGCCCCCATATGCCTCAAATTAACCCCATATGCCTCCAATTAGCCCCATAGACCCCATATGCCTCCAATTAGCCCCCATATGCCTCCAATTAGCCCCCATATGCCTCCAATTAGCCCCCATATGCCTCCAATTAGCCCCCATATGCCTCCAATTAGCCCCCATATGCCTCCAATTAGCCCCATAGACCCCATATGCCTCCAATTAGCCCCCATATGCCTCCAATTAGCCCCCATATGCCTCCTATTAGCCCCCATATGCCTATTAGCCCCATATGCCTATTAGCCCCATATGCCTATTAGCCCCCATATGCCTCCAATTAGCCCCATATGCCTCCTATTAGCCCCATATGCCTCCTATTAGCCCCATATGCCTCCTATTAGCCCCCAAATATGCCTCCAATTAGCCCCCAAATATGCCTCCAAATGCCCCCATACATCTCCAATTAGCCCCCAAATATGCCTCCAATTAGCCCCCAAATATGCTTCCAATTAGCCCCATATGCCTCCTATTAGCCCCCATAATGCCCCCAGCAGCCACATTTTTTATAAAATTAAAAAAAAAAAACACTTACCTCTCCTGCTCCTGGACGGACTCCGCCTGCCATTTTCTCCCTCCTCAGTCGACTGTGCGTGCTCTAAACTGGCGCGCACAGCGTGAGGTCACAGAGCGACCTCACGCTGTGCGCAGCCCTGCACAGCCGACAGCCGAGGACCAGGAAGTGGTGAGTACAGAGCGTTCACCACTTCCTGGTCCTTCTGTACTAATGAGCGCTTCCTTAATGGAAGCGCTCATTAGTATTCACTCGGGGGAATCAGCGGGGGGGCACCTGGGGGGGCAAGGAACAACATAGGGGGGGCAATTGCCCCCCCTCGCCCCCCTCTAGCGACGCCACTACACATGATTAATAACGGACTGGGGGCTACTATAAGGTAATGTTGGCGGTTTTATATGTGTTTTTAAGGTGACAGGTTCCCTTTAAGAGCTGGTGGGCATTAGCGTACTTTCACACTTGAGGCAGAGTGATCCAGCAGGCAGTTCCGTCGCCGGAACTGCCTGTCGGATTCGTCAAAAGATATGCCAACTGATGGCACTTGTAAGACGGATCAGGATCCTGATCCATCTTACAAATGCATTGAAATGCCGGATCCGTCTTTCCATGTCATGTCATTTTTTTCGGTCTGCGCATGCGTAGACCGGAAGGACAGATCCGGCTTTCTGGTATTTTGAATGCCGGATCTGGCACTTATACATTCCTAGGGAAAAAAAATGTATTCAGGCAAGTCTTCAGTTTTTTCGTCCGGAGATAAAACTGTAGAATGCTGCGGTTTTATCTCTGTCCTGATCAGTCAAAAAGACTGAACTGAAGACATCCTGATGCATCCTGAACGGATTACTCTCCATTCAGAATGCATAGGGATATGCCTGATCAGTTGTTTTCCGGTATAGAGCCCCTAGGACAGAACTCAGTGCCGGAAACGAAAAAAATGCTAGTGTGAAAGTACCCCTAGACATTTTCTGTTTGCAATGAGTGCAACCTTTCTCATGGCCTTGTACCAAATCATCTTTGACAGAGTTATTAGGCCTCTTTCACACTTGCGTTGTCCGGATCCGGCGTGTACTCCACTTGCCGGAATTACACGCCGGATCCGGAAAAACGCAAGTGTACTGAAAGCATTTGAAGACGGATCCGTCTTCAAAATCCTTTCAGTGTTACTATGGCACCCAGGACGCTATTAAAGTCCTGGTTGCCATAGTAGTAGTGGGGAGCGGGGGAGCGGTATACTTACAGTCCGTGCGGCTCCCGGGGCGCTCCAGAATGACGTCAGAGCGCCCCATGCGCATGGATCATGTGATCCATGCGATCACGTCATCCATGCGCCTGGGGCGCCCTGACGTCACTCTGGAGCGCCCCGGGAGCCGCACGGATGGTAAGTATGCTGCTCCCCGCTCCCCACTACAGTTTACCATGGCTGCCAGGACTTTAGCGTCCCGGCAGCCATGGTAACCATTGAGAAAAAGCTAAACGTCGCATCCGGCAATGCGCCGAAACGACGTTTAGCTTAAGGCCGGATCCGGATCAATGCCTTTCAATGGGCATTCATTCCGGATCCGGCCTTGCGGCAAGTGTTCCGGATTTTTGGCCGGAGCAAAAAGCGCAGCATGCTGCGCTATTTGCTGCGGCCAAAAAACGTTCCGTTCCGGAACGGAAGACATCCTGATGCATCCTGAAGGACGGACTGTCCATTCAGAATGCATTAGGATAATCCTGATCAGTATTCTTCCGGCATAGAGCCCCGACGACGGAACTCTATGCCGGAAGACTATAACGCAGGTGTGAAAGGGCCCTTAGTTAGGTGTTTCGAGAAGACCGTATGGGGCTGGGCATGACATTGGAAGAATTCACTGCCTTATCTCTCGGACTGTGAGAGTGACGACTATTACTGGCATCATCCCGAAATGATTTCACAATGTTTTTTCTTTTTCTGTGACCTTCACCATATGCTCTGAGTAAGGTCTCTTTCACACAGACGAGTTTTCCGCGCGGGTGCAATGCGTGAGGTGAACGCAATGCACCCGCACTGAATCCGGGACCCATTCATTTCTATGGGGCTGTGCACATGAGCGGTGATTTTTTACACATCACTTGTGCGTTGCCTGAAAATCACAGCAAGCTCTATATTGTGCGTTTTTCTCGCAACGCAGGCCCCATAGAAGTGAATGGGGCTGCGTGAAAATGCGGTGCGATTTTCACGCATGGTTGCTAGGAGATAATCGGGATGGGGACCCGATCTTTATTATTTTCCCTTATAACATGGTTATAAGGGAAAATAATAGCATTCTTAATACAGAATGCTATGTAAATTAGGGATGGAGGGGTTAAAAATTAATAAACAAATTTAACTCACCCCATCCACTTGGTCGCGTAGAGGATCTTCTCTTCTTTTTTCAGGACCTGGGTAAAGGACCTTTGATGACGTCACTGCGCTCATCACATGGTCCATCACCATGGTGATGGACCATGTGATAAGCACAGTGACGTCATCAAAAGTCCTTTACCCAGGTCCTGAAGAAAGAAGAGGAGATCCGCTATGCGACCAAGTGCATGGGGCGAGTTAAATTTGTTTATTATTTTTAACCTCTCAATGGACATTTTACTAAGCATTCTGTAGTAAGAATGCTATTATTTTCTGGGTACCAAACATGCCAATTTTTTTCACGCGTGTGCAAAACGCATTAAAACGCTTTGCACTCGCGGGGAAAAATCTTGCATGTATCTAAGGGTGGGCATCGGAGCTAAATCTAATCTGTGTGCAGGATTATTTCTAATTGCCTTGTTTTGCCCTTAGTTGCAAAAAAGTAACTCCTGGGGTGTAACAAGCAACCTTGGTGCCCTATAGCGAAACTTGAAATGCCCCCACCACCATGACCACATTCAGCAGCAAGTGAGTCATGAAGTAAAAATCTCATGGTTTTATCCGTCTCTACTCTGCCCTGTGTCTTTCATTCCTTCCTTAGCCATACACTATGTAGTGGTCATGTCTGGTTACTGCAGTGAGAGAGCTGCTGTAACCAGACACAGCTACTACACAGTGTACAGAGCTGTGCCTGCTGCATACAATCAGTTTATTGGCGGGGGTTAGGGTTTATCACAAGCTTAGGTCATAAATATTAAATTCCCAGAAAACCACTTTAAGGATCTACTGTCCCTTTCATCAGTGAAAGTGAATTGTAAATGTAGCTCATCTCTGAGTGGAACCCCAACCACTTAGCTGCTGGGCCTGCTACCCTGTATCCATGGACAGAAGTTCTCCTCAACAACCCCCATAAATGGATATCCTTCTATTATGAAGACAGCACTACCCCAAAAATTATTACATCTCAGATACCAAAAGAGCAGATTTAACAACATGCATAATTATGGTATTTTTCGCTTTATAAGACGCACCTAGGTTTTTGAGGAGAAAAATAATAAAAAAATATTTTGAACCAAAAGTTGTGCTTTTGGTGGGTTTTGAACTAATGCTCTGTGGATGACACTTATGGGGGGGGGATCTGTGGCTGAAGCATTGTTAGGGGGATCTGTGGATCACACACTGATATGTGGAGATCTGTGGATAACACTGTTATGGGGGGGGGATCTGTGGATAACACTGTTATGGGGGGGATCTGTGGATAACACTGTTATGGGGGGGGGATCTGTGGATAACACTGTTATGGGGGGGGATCTGTGGATAACACTGTTATGGGGGGGGATCTGTGGATGACAGTTATGGGGGGGGGATCTGTGGATAACACTGTTATGGGGGGGATCTGTGTGTGGATAACACTGTTATGGGGGGGGGGGAATCTGCGGATGACAGTTATGGGGGGGGGGATCTGTGGATGACACACATATAGCATCTTATTCTGGTCCCCTCATGGCCCTCTATGTGTTATAGTATTACGTTATTAATGTGTCCCCTCATGTCCCTGTGTGAATAGTGACCCCATTACACCGGGTCCTGCTCACAGAAGTCTTTACATGTAAAGTCCATTTATTTAATGCTCAAGTAGTGACTCTGGTTTCCTAAACTGGCGTAATCGACTGTAGTAGTACTCACTATCAAAGCGGCGGGCAGGCCGCGTAATGTCACTCACTCAGTCACGCTCCTGCTCCGCCAGCTTCATTAATAAAGTGGGAGGAGCATGACCGAGTGATTGACGTTACGCTGCCAGCCTGCCCACCGCTTTGAAAGTGAGTACTACTAAAGACGGTTACTTTTTTTTGGGGGGGGGGGGGGGGGGGGTAAAGTGCATCTTATAAAGCGAAAAATACGGTAAGAATGTACAGTTTTATAATTTCCTGATAAACAAAGTTGTGTAATCCGAATAAAGTTGGGGGGGGGGGGGGGGGGGTGTACCTGCACAGACTGACTCTATCCAATCAGTGCTGCCATTGTCAGACTGTGCAGGGACACCCCCCCAACTGGTTACCTCCCCTCTGTACCCTTACTGCAGACTGCTAGATATTCAGTCATAACTTCTGGTAGAAATAATACAGGAATAGCACAACATAGAGACATAAGAATATATGTTCCAGAATTGTAATTACATGGGGAATGCATGGAGCTATTAAAACAGGCCTGGCAGGAGCGGTGACAGGTCCTCTTTAAAGGGGTTGTGCCAGTAAAAACACTTATTCCCTATTCACAGGACAGGGGATAAGTGTTTGCTCGCTGGAGGTCTGTCAGCTGGGTCCCCCTAGTTATCATGGGGATGAGGGTCTTCAAGTGCTGCCCCGTGAGAGAGGACCAATAGTGCTCATGCATCTCAATAACTTCATTCACCTCTATGAGACTGCTGTGAGCAATGTACTCAGCAGTCTCAAATAAATGAATGGAGTGGTGAAATGCACACTACTGCTCAATTCTCATGGGGTAGTTTGGCAGCACTTATGAACCATCAATCTTGTGACCGCTGGGGTTCCCAGCAATCAAACATTTATGCCCTATACTGTGGGTACGGAATAAGTAATATTGGTGGCACAACCCCTTTAATAATGTAAAAAAATATAAAATAAATATAAAATATTACATACAAACTACATAATATCAACAAGCCTCTATATTACTATGGCCACTAATATGTAAGAAAAATTATATTGCTGCCATCCTAAAATCTGTTTTGGGTATGGGATATAAATTTCAAAACATGTCAAACTGAACAGATCTGTATGTAGCCCCACCAATCAACACAATGCACATTTATTTCTACAAAGAAAGCTTGCCATATGCCGGTTGCTCCTTCTTATCAACCATGTATCTGTGGGGGAGGGGGGGGGGGTGCATCAGGATATGTGCTATAGGTGGTGTAATAAAAGTGCTTTGTTAATTTGGCAAAAATCCATTATTCTTTTGCTTCCGAATGACTTGTAATATTCAAACACGGCAGCTTCACTACAACCCATCTAGGACCTTTCACACTTTGATATGTTTAGATGTGAAATAAAGAGGCTGGATCTGATCTGGTAATTAGTATAAATACAATACCCCCTGCACAAAGACATAGTTCAATGCATGGCCTCTAACTCTCTAAAATTACCTCTAAAGTGAATAAATATCCCTGTAGACTCAATTTTACTTCTGTTTCCATAATAAATAAACTGGGTGCTCTGTGTGTGATAGGTGATGTTTCCAGCCGTAAGTCACTTCATTATTTAGGAAGTATTATATTTACACATATATACGCAGAAGACAGCAGTTCTAAACTTAAGGGTACTTTCACACTAGCGTTTTTGTTTTCCGGCACGGAGTTCCATCACAGGAGCTCAATACTGGAAAAGAACTGATCAGTTTTATCCTAATGCATTCTGAATAGAGAGCAATCCGTTCAGGATGCATCAGTTCAGTTCTTTTACGTTTATTGGACGGAGAAAATACCGCAGCATGCTGCAGTTTTATCTCCGGCCAAAAATACTGATCACTTGCCAGAATTTACATTCAAGTGTATAAGTGTTCTGGCAAAACTGATCCGGCTTTTCAGTCAGCGCATGTGCAGACCTTTAAAAAATGCAAAAAACAATTAATACCGGATCTGTTTTTACGGATGACACCGGAGAGACGGATCCGGTATTTCAATGCATTTGTCAGACGGATCCGCCTGACAAATGCCATCAGTTTGCGCCCGGATTGCCGGATCCTCTGCCGCAAGTGTGAAAGTACCTCAAACCATCTTATAACAGGTTCAGGCAAAATTGGTCAAAAATACAAATGTAAATCCACATAATGGAAAAAATAAATAAATCACAGATTCTTTGGATTGAAGTATCACTTTTCAAAGGACGCTGTTAGATATGTGATTCTTCTTACTATTGAGATGAATGCCAGGGCCTTGGGGAGCTGGACTCACAATTGCTATTGGCTCCTGCAGTGGTAATGTAGTGCTACTACTGCATGGTGCCCGAAATGAATGTCCAGCGTCCACGAAAGCTGTGGTCAGCTGTGGTTCCTAGAGGAAGTCCCAAGTGGAGAACCTCCTTCCATGAGGGTCATATGACTTAGGGCACCACTTTTAATAATGATAACATTCCTCATTGAATTTATGTATACCGGTAACTAATTTTCATGAGACCTCACATTCCTGACCCTCCATGTTCATTAAAGTTAACAAAACATGGTATTTTTTTTCCCCCCTGCCAGCTGGGTGTTTGGGAGAGAGGTTGTATCTGACCTCCTCACATGAGGTCTCCCCCCCCCTCCTGTACACTTGTGCCTTATGTCTCATATATTGTTTGTTATGTGATCATGTCTCAATAAATCACATATATTTTATATGTGTGTCTCCCACTTTTCTTTGGGGTTATTGGTTCTGTTTTTGGGTTGGCTCAGTATATTATACTAGACCCCAGTGTTATCTACACATTATATGCAAGTTTTTTCTTATAGGTTGGTCTAACAAAACATGGTATTTACAGATTCTCTCATAGTTGACGCAGCATGCCACGCTACTTTGAACATGTTGGCAGAACCTTACAGAAGACATTGTAATCCATTGGGATCACCCAAGAGTGCCGATGCCGGATCTACCATTGTGTCCCAGGATCTGTTATAAGCAGATTAACTGATCTAACGTTTTACTATCCTATAAAAATATAGCACAGGTTTTTAGCAAGTTCCTGTATTTTCAGCCTAAAGGATAAAATTTATCAGGAAAGACTTAAAAGGAATTTCCAGGACATAACTATTGATGACCTTGCCTCAGGAGACGTCATCAATATCAGATTATTAGTGGGGGTTTGACTCCCGGCACCTCCACTAATCAGAAACTATACAGTGGACAGAACCAGAGCTGAGCTACAGTATCCCAGCATGGACTGTACACAGTGGGTGGCGCCTTCTGCTTCCGGCTCAGTCCACCGCATAGTTTCTGCCACAAACAACTGATTGGTGGAGGTTCCGGGAGTCAGACCCCCACTAATCTGATATTGATGACTAGGGATGAGCAAATCGACTTCGGATGAAACATCCGAAGTCGATTCGCATAAAACTTTGTTCTAATACTGTACGGAGCAGGAGCTCTGTACAGTATTAGAATGTATTGGCTCCGATGAGCCGAAGTTATTGCTTCGTGAAGTGAAGAGAGACTTCGCGCAATAATTTGTACTGTAAAAATTTTTTTCCCGAACTCTGGTTCGGCTCCAAGGTACCACTTGGAACCAAACCCAAGTTCGGGAAATGTTTTTTTTACAGTACAAATTATTTTATAAAGTTATTGCGCGAAGTCTCGCGAGACTTCGCAAAGCAATAACTTCGGCTCATCGGAGCCAATACATTCTAATACTGTACGGAGCTCCTGCTCCGTACAGTATTAAAACAAAGTTTTATGCAAATCGACTTTGGATGTTTTATCCGAAGTCGATTCGCTCATCCCTATTGATGACCTATTCTGAAGCTAGATCATCAATATTCTGAAACCCCTTTAGTAGAGTGCTCTTGTTTTATTAGCTCATTAATTACCGGTATATTACGCAAAAACACAAATGCAATCGCACTCTGCAACCAGCACTCTGCCCTGCCTCTATGCTGGATGTTGAATGAGGCATTGGTGTACATTTTGGCCAAAGCGTAATAAGCCACTCACCACGTCAAGGTCACCTCCATGAGTGGTCCCTAACACTAGTTCCTACCTGTTTTGGGCCATGACAGCCACACAAAGTCCAGGGAGCGCAGGTACAGCATGCACGCCAGGCACACTCTGCTTTTAACCCAGTCGGATGCCATTACAGCTTTCATCGGATCCAGGGATGCAAGTACCAACATGCATGCTGAGCCCACTATATACTTCTCCTGGAGCCAAATGGCTACTGGTAGGTGCTATATAAGCAGACTCAGTTTTATACTGACTTTAACACCAGCCTCCAGGGCAGACTAACTGGTCAGGTGTGCATGGCTGCATGGAGATCGCCACACCTCCAATATATTCTACAAAGAAAAAATATGTGGGGGGTTCAGCCCGCACAACCCTGTATGCAGGTGCACATTGCTATGGCGAAATACAGATACAAACGCAAAAACACAAATGCAATCGCACTCTGCAACCAGCACTCTGCCCTGCCTCTATGCTGGATGTTGAATGAGGCATTGGCAGGGCAGAGTGCGATTGCATTTGTGTTTTTGCGTTTGTATCTGTATTTCGCCATAGCAATGTGCAACTGCATACAGGGTTGTGCGGGCTGAACCCCCCACAATTACCGGTATATATTTTTGACATACATGTACTCAAAATGGACATGCTGTAAGAAAGCTCACAAAAAATGACTTTATTAAAGAAAATAAACAATAAAACTTTAACTCCAGCTATGTGTCCAGGTAGACTAGCAGCTAACATTTGGAATGGAAAATTTACTACAAAGGTTTTAATACATGAGGAATTTTATGTATTCACTATACATTTTACAGTCCATTCACCATTAAAGGGGTTGTTCGGAGACAAAAAAATACATTCATTTGAATGGAGCTGACTGCAATACCAGCCACAGCCCATGGACAAGGTTGGCACTGTTTCTAGGATAAAATAGAACATTTTCTCAAATTTAATGCTACACCGCTAATATAAATTTGCAAACTGATTTTCAGATTTGTGAAAGGTAAAAAAAAAAAAGAAAACTACAAACTAATGTTTACTAATTGGTGAGTGGATTGCAAATTCAATTTTTGCACATACAGTAGATTAATTGCTATTTTATACATGATCAAGATATATTTATAAAGTCATATATAGTATACATTTTATTCACAAAATACACTTAAAGAGGTTGCCCTTAGAATAGGCAATCACTATCTGATCATGGGAGTCTGACAACTTGCAGCCCCTCCAATCAGCTCCAGCACTGGAACTACACAGCTCACTTCAACAGGAGCAGCGCTGCAGTGAGCGGCTCCATCCACTGTGTAGTGGCTAGAGGTGGTTACTGCAGCGCTGCTCCCATTAAAGTGAGCTGTGTAGTTCCAGTGTTGGAGAAATCTATCCAAAATTGACATGGCACAGATACGTGTCAGAAGAGAACATCAATGTATTCTATGAGCTTGGAACTACTACCAGAACCAAGGGACTGCGCTGTTCCAAAAGCATTCTTCACAACTTGGATTCCTATGACCTACGCCACTGTATAAGTGGCAAACTTATACTATGTTATGTTTTTTCTGTACACCTCTAGATGGAATAATGTATCCTACTACACGATTCAATACAGCAAAAAATAAATAAATAAGTAAGCCACCCTTTTGGCACACCCCAGGTAGATGGGGTCCTGTAGAGATTTTGAGCATATGCATCATGAACGGTCTAGGTACTCTCTACTTTTGGAAATCGACAGAGGTGAATGCTTACCCCATGATGTGCTCCACTGACACATTTCTATGGTATGTCATAACTTAAATTTTGATTGATTTCCCCTCTGTAAGAATGTTATTTCTTATGGGGTCCAGCTGAAGCTCTTCCAACAAGAGCGTTACATATTTCCTTTGGAATATCATCACATGGTGGACCTCTGCCCAGCCTCATCTAATTTCAGATTCCTTTTTCTGGCTTCACTGTTTAATTCCACGTCTGACTTTTCTTTGCTGTAGTCAGTTGTAGCCTCATCGGCAGAACTACCAAATGGGTGTTGGTCTTTCTCAACGTGCTCCGGTGGCCTCTTCCACCCTGGTCGTGTGGTTATCCATAAAATGAGTCCACCAAAAACAACAATTAGAAGCCCCAAAGTGTTCACAAAGATTCCGTGTGGTGGAAAGCTACTGTAGGGTGGGTTTTTCCTAAAACAAAACAAAAAAAAAACACAGCAGATTTGATTAGTTAAGTTAGACCTAACCACTCCTGACATGTCTGTAATTGTATTCTCCATAATGTAACAATTCAGAAAAAACTTTTCTTATAACTCAGTGTTGTGATTCTACTCTGTTATTCAAACCTGAAATGTATGAATAAAGTAACATCTGGGTGTTACCAGTTGGGAGAGTGTCCCTACATATTCTTCTACTGTTTAGTCATCAGACTATACAGGGACACACTGCTTTGGCAATGGGAATGGCAATACCTAGTTTCAATTTATTAATACATTTCAAAGAGGAAAAAAAAAGGAATGGCACAATGAGAAAAAAATCATCCAGAATTGTGGTTTCATGAGCAATGCAAGTATTTAGTAAAGATTGGCGGCTTTCTGCCTGTTTACAAAGCGTCCGCCATTTTTTCAAAAAGTGCACAGGGAGGAGACATACTGCACTGTCTGACATAATTAACATTCTTTATGCCAGAAAACTGTTGTACATTACAGCTGGAATCTACACCAGCTCCTAGATGGCACAGATTTAGTTTTTAGAACACAAGCCTCCTGAGATGCACCAAAATTAAGAAGGGAGCATTACTAAAATAGTGCCGTACATTGTATAGCATCTGTGTATTGCAGCCCAGGTCCATGCACTTGAATGGGATTATGCTGCACATAGTCCATGTGACCGATGTAAGTGATGTCAATGGCCTAGGAAGAGGCCGCAGCACTCACAGGATCGCGGTAGCCTCTTCAAACAGTTCATCAGCAAGGGTGCCGAGAGTTGGATCCCCACCGATCAGATATTAATGACCTGTCCTGAGAATAGGTCATCAATATTGAACTCCTGAAAACCCTTAAAGTAAAATTGTTCCTCAGAACAAAAATAAGATGGAGTGAAAATCTAACACATAGAACCTTCTTATACTCTCCAACATGCCCTGAAGGAGCCAAGGTGATATTTTTATAAGACATAAAAAAAAATCTACTGTCTAACGAAGTGACAGCCATGGAGAATGCAATAATATCTGGTGTTGTTCCTAAAACTTTGAAGACAATGTTGACTTAAGAGGTAAATGAAGAAGTCACAGTGTATTGTCTGAATCGGGTTACGCGTTTCAGGACTAAACCAGCCAAATACACACTGCTACTTGCTTCATTCATCTGTAAAGTGGGCCAGGCCAGTACACTTTGTCTTTTTCAGTGTCTATCGGACGTATACGTCAAGAGGGTTTCTTAATGTATACCTCCCTCCTTTGGTTGAATGGGGGAACCTATGGATACATGCAACGTATCATAGATAGATTCAAATATATAATCAGTGGAGTAATTTTTTTTGCTGCGATGATACTTAATAAACTATGAATACTGATTAGGGAGGTCAAACCAGTGTAAGATCTGCGCTCCAGATTACCAAGAGTAAAGGTATGATTCAGGAGGTGGGTAATCTAAAATATAAAGTTTAATGATAATGCAGATAAAACATAGAAAATTTCTAGATAGAGTGTGCAATGACGAACCTTGGGATGAACCTTGGGATAGAAAATGTTGATAAACACTAGAATTCACCTAGGTGTCTATCCCAAATGAAATGTGATGATACTTACAATGAAAATATAAGTTTTTCTGTTATTCCCATAAGTGATGTTGCAATCACACCTCCAAACAGAAGAAGACCAGAATAGACATGGATAGGCATGAGAGCTGCTCGGATGGAAACGGGGGTGAACGGAAGGAGATAGACGACAATACTGACAACAAGCTGGAAAATAAAATGAAGAGTTCAATGAGGACTTTGGGACATTGTTTGTATCCAAAAGTCCATATGAGAACAAAATAAGGATAATTTAGGGCTTTGAAAAGCCAGATGTACATTTAAGCGTACCTAACCTTTCAACAAACCTTGCATTAATCAATAGTACAGTGTGTGTACTGGAGGAATAACACTTTCTGGCCACTATATCACTTGTATCTGGTATTTTGTAGCAGTCTTCCTCTATACATTCTGAAGATCTAGTTTGAAGGTCTCTCCGACATTGTGGGTGGAGACTAGCTTCCATCCACAGCACATAGAAAGTAGAGGAGAATCTGCTTCCTAACCTTCTCTTACTCACTCAGAAGCAGCCCCAGGATCATGGAGGACCAGTATGGTTGTGAATAAAACACTTGTCCTTATATAAGCTTCCTTTCTAGATGTGCAGTCTGCTTGTCTGTAGGTGTGTGTCTCCTCAGCTCCTGTTTACTCCTTCCCTCTACATAGATTTGTCTTGACATGTGTAATATGATCCTCCTATGGAGCTGATCCGATCTAGCCAGGTGTAAGACATTTTTCAAAGTGAAAAGCAATTAGCAAGGTGGAGGGGCAGCTCATGACAGGAGAACCAAACATTTCTCATTGAAAACATATATTACAAAGTTTCTTGTGGTTCCATGTACTATTGATTTATGCAATGTTGTATGAAAAGTTTATGACCATTTAAGGATTAATATTATATCAAAATGAGTTGAAACCCTAATTCTTGTACCACCAAGTAATATTTAGTCAGTCAACCTCTTGTAATATTGGATTACTTGCCATTTGGTGATGTGATTTACATTTTGCACAGATCTGGTTCATTTGTGGTCATGATGCTTTCATTACAAAATATCATATAATTTTTGGTTTATCATTAGCAATAAATATGGCATTTTTTAGTTTACTTTTTCATTGGATTCAAGAAGGTATGCATCTAGCAAACAGGCAGATATCCGGTGTCCATGTTGTAAACTACTGTATTAAAGCCCAGACCCGGCATTCACTCTAATCACAGTTTAAAGTGCGACCTATGCGTGCTTCCATGGTCCCGGCCACCAAAGAGGCCAGTGCTTTGTCCTATACTGTGCAAGCATGACCACTGCTAGTATCTAATGTGATGGAAAAATGAATCCAGCCAGCAAAGGAGGCAATATGGACAATCACAATACATTAGTAAATGCCTTGTATTAACTGTGTCTACATGATAAATGCATTTACTAAAGTGAGACAACCCCTTTAAGTTCCCTCTAGTGATGGCTGCATTCACTCAGGATGGTATCTTTTAACTCTATGACTACAAGCCGATGGCTTCAACCCTATCGAGATATATGAACAAATGAATCAGCATAAATTGTGGACATAAAAATTACACAGTATAGTATTTACTCAAAATTATTGGTACTCAGTATTGAAGAAGCAGATCGCCACACCAAGAGAAATTGTGTAGAATTAAGCCTATGATAAGTTCATCCTACCTGCAAAATGTAGATGCAAAGAGAGGGATCACCTAAAAAGAATGTTATTTCTTACTTTACGTTACATTTACCCATCTCACCTGCAAGAAAAAAAGTATGACCACAGTGAGCCCAACCCAGCTGTGCAGACTGTACATGTTAGGAATGTTTCTGGCATTGTGGTAATCCCATACAGCCACCAGAGCCACCACCACGAGAACGGTTGCTGTAAGGTGCAGGCCAGCGTGGATGCATTTCATCAGCAGCTTGCTACATTTCCAGGTCCATGGTAATCTGTACACTATAATGGCTGGAAAGAGAAAGATAAAAAAACAGTCAGTCATTCAGGCTGTCCACAGTTCACGGTCATATCCATGGATCTAAGATACTTCTATGTTCCTCAAGACAAGCAAAAGATGTGGGTTCCCATTTTAAAACACTGCCATGTTTGGAAGAATTTCATGACTACCATATGCTTAAATTACAAAGCAAAAATTTGCAACACTACAATATCTGCAGAGCTTTGTGCACAGGATATGTGTAGCAACACCAGGCGTTCACATGGCTTGTACTGCTGTAGGCATTGCACTACTGTACGGGGCCTTCGTATGGCACAGTATTATGGAGATATTTTGCATGTATCAGCCACATGGGAACTCGGTCATTCCAAAGCAGACTACAGTGCTTGGCAATCTTCGGCAGTCCCACCGAGCTTGGATGAAGCACCAGTGTGCATGTTCAGCCGCCAGTCTATTCAAATGAGGCCTCTTGCACACGGCCGTTGTGCTCCCGTGGCCATATTGCGGGCCGCATACGGTGGTTCCGCAATACACGGGGCACCGGCCGTGTGCATTCCGCATCTCGGATGCGGACCCGTTCACTTGAATGGGTCTGCAAATCCGGAGATGCGGTGTAGTGCGGAACGGAAGCACGGAACTGAACCCCACGGAAACACTACGGAGTGCTTCCGTGGGGTTCCGATCCATGCTTCCGTTCCGCAAAAAATTTGCACTTGTACTATCTTTTTTGCGGAATGTACAGATCATGAACCCATTCAAGTTGAATGGGTCTGGATTCGTCCCGGCCACCGCACGGACGTTGCCCGTGCATTGGGGAGGCCTAAGGGAGACAGAGCAGTTGGACACAAAGATCTATAGGATGGGGATAACTTGTAGCTGGAAAATCCTTTTAAGAAACTGATACACATAAGGTTGGACTTACTCAATTGGGGGGGGGGGGGGGGGGGGGGGGGGGGTGCTCAGCCCTGGATTCTGGTTCTCAGGGGGTGCCAGAGCCTAGAAGCAATGTGCACTTCCATCAATATAGATGGAAGCATTTATTGCAGGGGCACAGGGAGCTGTGGTCCTGTCACTCAGCTCCCTGCACTCTGTCTTTCCCGCACTGAATGGTGAAGCAGAACGACTTCTCCCCGCACCATCATTCAGCCTGCAGGCACAGATCGAGCTACCGGCCTGTGTGGGTGGAGCCTGCAGTTCTGCATAAGCTCTGCCCACACAGTGCTGCAGAGCGATCTGTGTCTGTAGGGGAGAGAGGACTATGAGCTTCAGGAACGGGACAAGGTGAGTAGGTAGTGTGTTTTTATTTATTTAACAGAGAAGGCATTTCTACCATGGATGGGGCACAGAGGGCAAAATTACTACAAAGGGGGCACAGAGGGCATTACTACTACAAAGGGGGCACAGAGGGCAATACTACTACAAAGGGCATTACTAGTATTAGGGGGCACAATGGGCATTACTACTATAAATGGGATACAATGGGCTTTATAACTATGAAGTGGGGACAATGGGCATTACTACTGTGAAGGAAGCACAGTGGGCATTATTACTATGAAGGGGCACAATGGGCATTACTACTTTTAAGGGGGCACAACGGCCATTACTACTATGAAGGTGCACAATGGGCATTACTACTATGAAGGGAGCACAGATGGCATTACTACTGTGAAGGAGGCACAGAGCATTACTCATGTAAAGTGGGTGGGTATAACTGTTATGGGGGCACTGAGTGGGCATTATTACTATGAAGGGGCACAGAGGGCATTATTACTGTTATGGGGGCACAGTGAGGACAACTATTCTGAAGGAGCACAGAGAGGGCATTACAACTGTGAAGGGAGCACAGATAGGGCATTACTACTTTGAAATGGGCACAGAGAGGGCATAACTACTGTGAGGGAGGCACAAAGAGAGCATTACAACTGTGAAAGGGGCACAATGAAGGGATAAGTACTTTAAAGGGGCACAATGTGGGCATAACTACTGTGAAAGTTGTACAGTGAAGGAATAACTACCTTGAAGGGGCACAATATGGGCATAACTACCATGAGAGGGCACATATCTGGACAAAACTACTATGAAGGTTGTACAATGAGGGCAATACTACTGCAAGGGGGTACAATTTTTTTTAAAGTATTGGTGGGGGGTGCCAGAGAATGGCACCCGGGGCAGGTCCTAACACCCTAGGCACGCCACTGGACTTACTGAGAATAATTAAAAATAAAATGATTTACAAGTGCAAACACTCACTTTAAAGGCAATGTACACCTTTGATGCCAATTTTTTTTTATTATTGCATTGTACTCATTTTGAGCTAAAAATATATTTTTTTAATTGGTCTTTAATAAAAATATGGCGTCCTTTTTTATGTACAGAGCTGAGATGCTCTAGTAGCACCCTTTGGATTTTTTGTCTTTTCCATCAGACCAGGAGCTGGCGGGCTCCTTATCTCTGCTCTCTGACATTATAAACACTCATTATAGCTCAGTTCTTATTTGTCACGGATGTAGTAGGGGAGAACACCAAAAGACAACAAGAAGGAAGGGAAAAGACACTAGGCCTCACCGCTAGGGAAGGAAAAGGGTCACCACCTATAAAACCCTGTTCCTGGCCCTAACTCCTGCCCATACACAGGAACCTAGAAAACCCTAATGGTAATGACAGGGCAGAGACTACCCGCTCCTTCCCTGGTGAAGGAACCAGCGTCTCGCTGAGGCCTAGTAAACAACAAAGGTGGGGGGGGGGAATACAAAATACAACAAACTGAACACTTAACTTCTGAGGCTGATGGATGATGGATGAACAGGACTTCAACTAGAACCACACTCCAGCTCTTCCAAAAACCACAGAGCAAGGAGTGATGGGTAAAGTCAGACTAAATAGGGGGAGGTAAAGGTCACATGATCCACACCTGAACAGGAGGTGTGGACATACAAGCAACACACAGACAAAGTGAAACCAAAACCAAAAGAGACCGTCAGATCACTAATGTACAGATAATCTTTCAGACCTTCTAAAACCTGTCACCGGTGTCACATTATCTTACTGATAAGAATGTGGCTTAAAACCAGCATAAAGTGAAAGTACTAGTCACACAGCTCGAAAAACAGAATGGCTCAATATTTGTAATAAAAGGCCAATTGAAAAAAAGTTTTTTTTGTTTTTATTTTAGCAAAAAATGAGTAAAATGCAATTATAAAAAAAATTGCCTCCAAAAGGTGTACATAGCCTTCGAAGGCTATGTATACCTTTGGATGCAATTATTTTTTTTATTTTATTATTGCATTTACTCATTTTGAGCTAAAAAACTTTTTTTTCAGTTGGTCTTTATTGAACATTTTGAGCCCCTTTTTCTGCATAGCCTTGAGATTCTTTGGTAGCAGGATCTGTATCATCACTCTGTTCCATCAAGCAGTTCAGCTGACGTCTCCTTATCTCTGACCTTATAAACACTCATTATAGCTCAGTTCTGATCTTACCGATAAGAATGTGGCCTAAATAAGTGTTTATGACCTTTTAGTGAAAGCACAATTCACACAGCTAGACAAACGATTAACCCTTTGTGACACAACAGCTGAATATTTTTAATAAAGACCAATTGAAAAAATTATTTTTAGCCCAAAGTGAGTGAAATGCTATCATTAAAAAAAAAATTGATCCCTGAAGGTGCAACCAGTACATACTAATGACCTAACCTTAGAATAGGTCATCAATATCTGATCAGTGGGGGGTCCAACTCCTGGCACCCCTGCCAATCAGCTGTTTGAAGGATAGGTCATCAATATGTACTGCCTGTGTTCCGGAATTTTCTGCTTCCCAGAATTTTTTGCTACTCACGTCACTTCCGGTAGTGACGTGGGAGGTGTGTCTCTCACCTCGGCTTCTCATTGGCTCTGCCGGGGGTTTGTCAGCGCTGACGCGGAGAATTCACCCGTAGAGTGAACGTGCCAAAGGTAGCATACAATTCCGGCCCACTGCGCATGCGCGAAGAAGATGACCGAAGGTAGCAGAAAATTCTGGCTTCGCGCATGCACAGTGGGCCGGAATTTTCTGCTACCTTCGGTCGTCTTCTTCGCGCATGCGCAGTGGGCCGGAATTTTATGCTACCTTCGGCCCTTTTTCGCGCATGCGCAGTGGCCCGGAATTTTATGCTACCTTCGGCGCGTTCACGCTATGGGTGAACCCTCCGCGTCTGCGCCAACAAACCCCCGGCAGAGCCAATGAGAAGCCGAGGTGAGAGACACACCTCCCACGTCACTACCGGAAGTGACGTGGGTAGCAAAAAATTCCGGGTAGCAGAAAACTCCGGAACACCTGCACAACCCCTTTAAACCTGACAAATATATAGGCAACCAATTTTCAAGGACAGAGCTGTGCATGTGATTAAGCTTTTTTTTTTTCTTGTTCTGAGCATTCTCCCATTAATTGAGAATTGGAAATGTTTTTCAGAAATGCATAATAGTAAACACAATGACAATCCTATCCAAACCATATGGGACTGTAAAAACAAGCTGTAAGCAATTAAGAAATATGGGTTAAACATATGCACTCTATTGTTTCCAATGTAAACAGCATAAGACAGTGGTATCTATAATTATGTGCTGTGGAAATAACCTTATCTGCACAGTGGCAAGAAATGTGTGGCTAGGATAAGTACACGCGTCGTATGAAACTGACATGACCAAAACGACAATACCGGATCTCTATACCTTTGACTATTTCTCTCCTGTAATGCCTACTGAACCCAATGATAGATGAAATGCATAGGTGGCTCAGTGGTGCCTTGCAACGCTGGAGTCCTAGGTTCAAATCCTGCATAGGTGGCTCAGTGGTTACCACTGGTGCCTTGTAGCACTGGGGCCCTGGGTTCGAATCCATCCAAGGACAACATCTGCATGGAGTTTGTATGTTCTACCCGTGTTTGTGTGGGTAACAAATATATACATAGGATTGGACCATTCAGTACAAGTGGTATAAGGGAATACTTGTCACGACCATGGTCATGGTCGTGACTCAGGATCCGCATGCAGTTGCCTGCGGTTTGGTTTTATTGTCAACCACATGGTGAGGGCTGCTGTATGTTGCCTCACGTGTGGTTGCCGCTGGTAACATGGTTGTACTTGGCAGTATAGCAGCCTGAGCTGTTGCTGGGCAGCTTGCTGTCAAGAGCATGCGGTAACTCCTGGTTGGGTGTGTGTGTATGTTATGCACTTTGTATGTCTGGTGTGCACTAGGTGTTATGTTAGGTGTGCACTGTGACACTTCTTCACTGTGGCTGCCCGTGGCAACGTTTGGTATGGTGTACATGTGGTGGCAGTGTCTCGGCCTTCTGGCTGACTCCCAGGACATGGTGGCTACGCATGTCGTTGCCTGCGGTAACAGCTGCAGTGTGATGTTCATTTGGACACTTCCCCTTTAAGTGGTTTCACTTCCCTGTTTAGTGTTGGAAGGGTTAATTCCCTCTCCTGTGTGTGTCTGTGTGGGTGTGGCCACTTTGGGCTATAAAGCCTCTTTGGAGATCTGAAGCTGAGGGGTTCTTCAGCCATGCTTTGCTGGAGACATCCTCCTGGTAATGCCATCTGTAATCATAAATTGTTATATATTGTTATACACGATGTTATGAGGATGTGTTTGTGTGTCATGTCTATTTATTGCAGTGTATGGTTTCCTGGCGTCCTGTGTGGTGTGTGTGCTCTGTCTATTGTGTTGTTGCGGACAGCAGCACTTATACTTGGGTCCCAGGCTCTGTGTCTGTGGCAGGTAGGTGTTAGTACTAGTTGCACTTACCTGCCATTGCCATATGACTGTTCCTGTTCCCCTTTCTTTATAGTTTGGCCATCTTTAGATTCCTATTTCTCCATGTCCAGGAGGAACAGGTAGTCTACCCAGCTCCTAGCTTAGGGACCTGTGGAGGGTTAGTAGGGACCCGAGGTTCCAGAGCATGAGTCCTCCTACCTTCAAGGTCGGCTCATGTCGCTAGGAGTTAGGGTCAGATTAGGGAAGCAATAGGAGGTGACCTGCTCCCTAATTCTGTCTTTCTGGCCGAGTCGTGACTACCATCTTCTGTCATCGCACGGCTGAGGGTTTTCCCCATCCTCAGTCGTGACAATACTGCACCTGGCCGCCAATCTGCAGCTTTGTTATTTGTCGGTGGCTTTAGTTTACGTATGTCTTATCTTTACGTATTATAAAAAAGTTAACCCCTTCAGGACCAGCCTATCTTGGGCCATTTATTCCGCTTTTCCATCCCTGCATTTTATATAGAGCTACAAGACTTTATTTTTGAGCCGCCATAACTGTATGAGGGGTTGGTTTTTGTGGAATGAGTTGTATTTTTAGTGGCTCAGTTTTGGAGTACTTATAACTTATTGATTTGCTTTTATTAAAGCCAAGTCATCAGCCTCTGAGGCTAGTTTCACACTAGCGTTCGTCGGTCCGCTCGTGAGCTCCGTTTGAAGGAGCTCACGAGCGGACCCGAACGCCTCCGATGCAGTCTGAATGGAGCGGGTCCGCTCAGACTGCATCAGTCTGGCGGCGTTCAGCCTCCGCTCCGCTCGCCTCCGCACGGACAGGCGGACAGCTGAACGCTGCTTGCAGCGTTCAGCTGTCCGCCTGGCCGTGCGGAGGCGTGCGGATCCGTCCAGACTTACAATGTAAGTCAATGGGAACGGATCCGCTTGAAGAGGTCACCATATGGCTCAATCTTCAAGCGGATCCGTCCCCCATTGACTTTACATTGAAAGTCTGAACGGATCCGCTCAGGCATCTTGCGTACTTAGAAAATTTTCTAAGTTATTAATGCAGACGGATCCGTACTGAACGGAGCCTCCGTCTGCATTAATATGATCGGATCCGTTCAGAACGGATCCGATCAAGCGCTAGTGTGAAAGTAGCCTGACCAGGACTGCCGCCGGACACAGTAATACCCCAGCCTTCTACAGCTTCGCCTAGGCCACTGACGACACGTTCATTGGTCACATGGCCTAGGTGCAGCACAGCCCTATTGAAGTGAATAGGGCTGAGCTGCATTACCAAGCACAACCACTATACAATGTACGGCGCTGTGCTTGGTGAGCTGCGAGGAGGCCACGGCGCTCACAGGAGCGCCAATGCCTTCTCAAACAGCTGATTGGTGGAGCTCTCAGGTGTCGGCTGTCCAGAGGATAGGTAATGAGTATTTAAGTCTCGGAAACCCCTTTTAATTAATGCTAGGAGCATCGGGAACTTATAAACGTGGCCAACTGCCGCTGGTATCCTCCTGAACGTGTCATAGTCCTCTGGACAGAAATACAGTTAAATATTTTGTTTCTGCTAAGGCAGTATTTTATGCTGCAGTGTTATATTTAGTTCTGCTGGGGCGGTGTTTTGTGCTGCACTTCAGTATGCACAGGCCCTGCCTACTGCTGTTGCCCCGCCTTCTGTCAATTTGGACCAGCCTACAACATGGGGTCACTTTTAGGTTTTCTTTCCAGGGCCCTGTATGTAAATAATGAATACTCTTCCTGCACTGCTTGGCTGCTGTCCCCAAAAAAATGAAAATCAGACATCATATAGGACATGACAATCTCTTTCTAACAAAGCTAGAACCAGCCCTGTACCTCACATGGATCCAGAGATCTTCCCAATTAATGCTCTGCTAGATTTATTTTAAGCTGGCGGTATCACCACCAGACATCTGAGAAGCTCTGACAGACGTCTAAGAACCTCCTCCTTGAGGTTCCTTTGTTTTGCTTTCATTTTCTCATCTCGTTAGCCTCTCTCAGCTGTCATGTAGTTGCACTGATTGCATCCCTTTAAATCCTTTCCCATAGTGCATCACTCTGTGGTTTATATTCCTTCCTGGAGTGTGTGCATGTTGTTCCTACTTCTGAGTCTTCTACAAGATAAGTTTTGTTCATTCATTTGTGTTTTTCTGTTTGCTGGATCCCAGGTGACCCTGACTCCCTCCGTATCTAGTGTAGGGAGCCGGTGGCCGTGTCCCCCTCACTATTATAGGGTGTTCAGGTGTTATACAGTCGAGGTACGAGGATATGCGATCATCTACCATTGGGATTTTCGCATAGGCTGAGCAGTAAGGGAGAGAGCCAGGTCTGATGCAGGGCTTCCCCTTTTTGTTCCGTAGTTTTGGATCCAGTCAGTCGTATATTCATTTTGTGTTTTCTAGTTTCCTGCACACCTTCCGTGACAGGCGGCTCGGGAAGGGGGGGGGGGGGGGGGGGGGTGTCCTCTCATGGGGCATGTCCTTTTTGCTTGAGCTCCCTCCCTTAGGTAACTGTCACGGCTTCAAACAGTAGATAGGGCTAGTGGCAGTTGAAGGATGGAACTGAGCATGTGCGACCACTTCAGCAAGGTGGATAAAGAAATAAGGAAATGAACGAACAGCAGGTGGCGCTATAAAGATAGATTTCAGTGAATGCCTCAGTAGGTATACTATATTTTTAATTACATGCAATTACAAAAGTATTCAGATCCATTTGCTGGTTTGAAAAATGTAGAATATTTGTGTGGGACAACACTTTAGCTGTTTCTGGAGGGAATGGAAAAACAGCAATTTTTCGCAGTTTGAGTTATTAAATTGTACGCTGTTCACCATGAGGCAAAAATAACACATATATTCTGCATTAAAGTGGTACTATTCCTACCATACATGAAAAATGGAAGCTTGTAGTACACTAAAAAAAGTAATTTGTTTTTGTATCGTCATATTTTAATCTTCAGAACTGTGTGAGGGCTTGTATATAATGGGACAATCTGTAGTTTTCTGTAGCATTTTGGGGGACTTAACTCTTTTTGATCACTTTTTATATCCCTTAATGGGAGTCAGAAAGTGGGTAGTGAGGATTAGAATTAGCTGACTCATGTCTGCTCTACAACTTGGGTAACGCAACCACATCGCCCCATCATAGACGTCTTATCGCTACAATTCATATGAGCTAGAAAAATATTTGCTCGCACTGACGAACTTGAAGCTTTTCCAGGAATAACGTAACAACAAACTAAAAAAAATTATCTTTTCTATTCCTCAGTGGAAATAACAGCTTTATGCATGCATGTAAGTAATGATGTTGAAGGGGTACTGGAGCCACCTGGACCCGGCCTAGCCTGATAATGGCGCATGTCCCCTGTAGCTTATTGATTATAATGGGATGAGACGGGGATTTGGCCGCTCCCCGGCATATCAGCTGTAAGGCCTATTTCACATGGGCGTCATGTTTTTTTCACAGATAAGATGCGGGTGCGTTGCGGGAAAATGTAAAATTTTTCCGCGCAAGCGCAAAACATTGTAGTACATTTTGAACGCGCGTGAGAAAAATCGGCATGTTTGGTACTCAAACCCGAACTTCTTCACAGAAGTTTGGGTTTGGGTTAGGTGTTCTGTAGATTGTATTATTTTCCCTTATAACATGGTTATATGGGAAAATAATAGCATTCTGAATACAGAATGCATAGTACAATAAGGCTGGAGGGGTTAAAAAAATAAAAATAAAATAATTTAACTCACCTTAATCCACTTGATCGCGCAGCCGGCATCTCTTCTGTCTTCTTTGCTGTGCACAGGAATAGGACCTTTGATGACGTCACTGTGCTCATCACATGGTCCAATCACATGGTTCATCACCATGGTGAGGGACCATGTGATTTGACGTCACTACAAGTCCTTAGCCGACAGCTCAAAATTACAGAAGACAGAGATCCGCAACTATGCGATCAAGTGTGAGTTAATTTTTTTTATTTTTAACCCCTCCATCACTATTTTACTTTGCATTCTGTATTCAGAATGCTATTATTTTCCCTTATAACCATGTTATAAGGGAAAATAATACAGATCGTGTCCCCAGCCCAATCGTCACCTAGCAACCATGCGTGAAAATTGCACCGCATCCGCACTTGCTTGCAGATGCTTGCGATTTTCACGCGGCCCCATTCACTTCTACGGGGCCTGCGTTGCGTGAAAAACGCAGAATATAGAGCATGCTGATTTTCCCGCAACGCACAAGTGATGCATGAAAATCACAGCTCATGTGCACAGCCCCATAGAAATGAATGGGTCAGGATTCACTGCGGGTGCAATGCGTTCAACTCACGCATTGCACCCGCGCGTAATACTCGCCCGTGTGAAAGGGGCCTAACAGTTTTTGTCCGGCCGAATCCCGCCATTTATGCAATGGAGTGGCCAGATCCCCGCCTCATTCCATTATAGTCAATAGGGTACGGGCATAGGGCACTATCTGGCTATGCCAGATCCAAAGGAATTTGGCAGGCTCTTCTCTGCCGGAACAGCCTGCCGGATTTCTTTGACGCATGCGTGAAACTCGCCTTAGGGCTCATGAACACGAATGTATTTTTTTGTCCGCATCTGATCTTCATTTGTTGGATGCAGACCCATTCACTTCAATGGGGCCACAAAAGATGCGGACAACACACGGATGTCAGTTCCGTGGCATCAGCAAAAATATAGAACATGTCCTATTTTTGTCCGCATTATGGACAAGGATAGTACTGTTCTAATAGGGGCCAGACGTTCCGTCATGTGCATGAGCCCATAATTATATAAATTACAACCTTAAAGAGTCATCCTGTTTGTTTAGACCTTGCTGCCCTCATCTATTTCAGACATCGAGGGAGATTTATTAACAGTGTCTTCAATTTAGACAGCATTAAAGTAGAAAACGCCCCCAAACCGACCACAAACTGTAACTGAGCCAGCATGCCTTACACCACATTTATTAAGGGTTTAGGCTACTTTCACACTAGCGTTAAAGTTTTCCGGTATTGAGTTCCGTCACCGGAAAAAAACGCTTCAGTTTTATCCTGAATGGAAAGAAATCCGTTTAGTTTGCATCAGGATGTCTTCAGTTCGGTCCCTCTTACGGTATTTGGCCGGAGAAAATACAGCAGGATGCTGCAGTATTTTCACCAGCCAAAATTCCGGAACACTTGCCGAAATTGCATTAATTTCCATGTCCGGTACCAAGTGTTCTGGAAAACCGGATCCGGTTTCCCGATCTGCACGTACCTTTAAATCTGAGAAAAAAAATAAATACCGGATGACACCGGAGATATGGATCCTGATATTTCAATGCATTTGTCAGACGGATCTGCATCCGGAAACAAATGCTATCCGTTTGCATACGGATTTCCGTCGCCGGAACTGCCTGCCAGAATCTTCTAACACAAGTGTGAAAGTACCCTTAGACGTTTTCAGCCACGGACGACAAGTAGGTGCCACTTAGTGGAATATGGGGTATGACTTAAAGGGGTTATCCCATCTTAGACAATGGGGGCATATGCAAGGATATGCCCCCATTGTCTGATAGGTGCGGGTCCCACCTCTAGGACCCGCACCTACAAGGAGAATGGAGCCGGGGAGAGTTGTGGCCAAGGTCCGTCCACCACCAGGCGCAGCTCCCCGCCTCTCCCATTGAAGTGAATAGGAGCGCACCGCGCATGCGCGGCCACCGCTCCCATTCATTTCTATGGGGCCGACGGAAATAGCGGCCATAGCTGGGCAGAAGATCATGCCGTCTAAACAGCGATCTGTTGCCCAGAAACAGTGCAGCTACTGCGATCCCTCGTTCTCATTACTGTGGAGGGGATTGCTGCATGTAAATGCAGCTCTTCACCTCCACTGAACGAGCAGCCGACTGTTGGGAAGACACACTTTATTCCCAACAATCGGCTGCACCTCAGCTATGTAAATCTACTTTTAAATGGGGGCCACTAGACTCATCCCCAGTGGTGAGGGTGGCGTAGAAAAGCCATGTGTGACATTTTGTCACAGTGACGTTTAAAATGTCGCTAACATGGGGTTTTAATTTTTTAGGCAATTCTGACTTTATTTTTTTTATTCCGAGTCAAACCACCTTTTTATCGCTACAATTTGTATGGAGTAAAAAAGCAGACAGGTCAGCTGCTACCTTCGTGTTCTTCATCTGCAGCTAACATCTTAAAGGGGTTGTCCTCTCATATATATTAATGACCTATCGTCAGGTTAGGTCATGAATATCTGATCGGCGGGGGTGCTCCTGTGGAGCGGCGTCGTAGTGTAATTACAAGTACTCGATTCAAGTGAATGAAGCGAGTACTTGTCAGTACACTGCACTTCCGAGACGACGTGCAGTGTAATGAACAGAAAGTAGCGCTCACATGGAGCGCCGCCTCCTCTTCAAAGAGCTGATCGGCATGGATGACCTATCCTGACGATAGGTCATCAATATATATGGCAGGACAACCCCTTTAAGACTACCTGCCCATGGGTGCGTTTCCGCACCTAAGTCCACATGTGTTACATGTAGTTTTTGGTGCAGATTTGAAGCGGTTTTGCCGCTTTTGAAAAGGGCGAAATCCGCACCAAAAATCACAAACATAATGGACATGCTGCGGATTTCTAGATCCACACGGCAGAAAGAAGCCATGAGATTTGTGTGATCTCATACATTGTCTGGTTCTGTAATGCGCTGCATTTTTTCTGCATGGGAATCTGCATGGAAAACTGCACCCGTGTGCAGGCGGCCTAAAACCTGACAGAGTCGTAAAAAATACCAAACAGCGAATTCACTTGTATTCCCCGTGTGCACAATCCTTCCACCAGAGACGCTCGCTCTGGTTTTTCTGATGAAGTGAAGAATTTTGTTATTCCACGTGTTTTTCCACATCCTGTTTTCCAGATCTGCAGCAATAAAGATCCAAATGACTTCTTAGCAAAACAAGTGGGAGGCAGATTTATCACCGATGCCACTGGGATGGGTCCAGCGTTATGTAATCACTATTGCAGCAAGCCCTACATTATATGGTTTGTAATGTTTCACAATCCATGATGATTTACAGAACGTTATAATACAGACACGAAGCAAACCTAAATTATTGGACTCTTTAGAGGAGTGGCCCCTCCAAGCTGTTCGGAAACTATAACTCCCAGCTGGGGTGTCGTTAAAGGCTCCTGAACCATAGGGCAAAAGTTCAGATTGGCGCCCTCAGCCCTTTGTATGGCAGCATAGTACTAATAATGCAGATAGAAGCGAGGACACTGCAGTTACAATCACAGGTGGTGTTTTCAATTCCAGTCATCCACTTTCCCTTTTCTTCTCTATACATGCCCGGACCACCATGAACACTTCTTCCAGCCATGGTTCATCTCTGCCCACAAAAACTCCCGTCCCTGCTGCTACCCCCAATACTACCTTCGGTGCCCCACACAGTAATAGTGGCACCTTTGTGGCCCCCAAAATAATAGAGCCCAATACAGTATTAAAACCTCCTTTCTGCTCCCACAAAGTTATAGTTGACCCCATTTTGCTGTTAAAGTAACAAGTTCCTTTTATCCACTCACAAAGTAATGAGCCCCATTATGCTCCACAGTAGTACTTCCTTTACAGGGTCCCCAGACAGTTATAGTACCCACTTTACACCTCCAATAGTAAGAATTCCCCATTTAGCCCCAAATTACTAAGCACTTTTGTTCTCCCCACAAGATAATAGTGCCCCCAAGTATTATACCCCCTGCATTTTCTAACTGCAAAGGGTTTTCCAAGGTCTTCCATAGACCTCACAGGGAAATTTCCCGGTGGGCCGATGCCCAGGGGGCCCGTCCGGGCCCTCCTCACGGCCGGCAGTATTTTGAGATGGACTGTGGTATTTGGCTCCGTTAGGGTGGTATAATGTGCCACAAAATGGTATTGTTGGCCCTACCTTCTATCAATTTGGACCCAACTACAAAATGGGGCCGCTTTTCGTATATTTTTTGCTCCACTTTAAGTTCCCAGTCCGCCCCTGGTCACAGCAATGCGTGAGCTGCAACGTGATCCCATCCACTCTCATTATGCAGTCGCATCGCGGTGCCATGTCCTTTTGACATGGATTATGTAGCCCCAACTTTATTAACCACTTGCAGTGGAATTTTCAACCATTTGCACCAAACACATCAGATTGTAAGACGAGCATGGCTTACTACTTGACCAGGATTAAGACATCTGTTTGCACTGTGGCTTTCTTAAAGGGGTCGTGTCACAAAGTATTTTCTACATCTTTTAAACCAGCTCCTGGATCTGAATACTTTTTTAATTGCATGTAATAAAAAAAATTGTATAACCAGTGAGCTATTCAATAAAATGTATTTGTTTGTTCTCCTCCTTATTTTTTGTCCATCCCACCAAGTTGGTCGGACGCGCTCAGTTTAAATCAACTGCCACACTATCGTATGTACGGATCCGTACCCGTTCTGCAATTTTGCGTAAGGTCTGCGGATCCATTCATTTCTAATGGCCCTCAAAAGATGTGAACAGTACACAGTGTGCTGTCTGCATCCGTTATTCCGTACCGCAGCTCCGCAAAAATAAACTTTAATGCCTTATACTTGTCCGCCGAAAACGTTCCGTTGACCCATCCAAGTCTATGGCTCCGCAAAAAAAAAAGAAAAATGAACACATTAACAATTCCTTTCTGGTTTTTTGGCGGAAGAACGGTTCCGCTTTTTTTTGCGGATCCGCAAAGCAGTACGGTCGTGTGAATAGGCCCTTAGGCCTCATGCACAAGACAGTTGTTTTTCTCGGCCTCCGTTCCGTTTTTTTGAAGGTAAGATGGGGACCCATTCATTTCAATGGGTCAGCAAAAAAATGCTGATAGTTCATCCGTTTTTGTTCCGCATCCGTTGTCCGTGTTTCCCATCAGCAAAAAAATAGTGCATGTCCTACTTTTTTCACATTTGCGGACAAGGATAGGCATGTATTACAAGGGATCTGTGGAAAAAAAAAATGAAAAATAGATCCTCCCCAAAAAAAAAAAAACCGATGCCGCATCCGGGTTTTTTGGGCAGACGCAAAAAACAACTGTCGTGTGCATGTAGCCTTACAGAGAGAGAACTGCATCAGAAAGGACACGCCCCTGAGCTGTTGGCTTGAAATAAATGTAGCATAGGAGTAATTATAGTAAATGTGGGGTACAGGGCTGGTTCTAGCTTTGTTAGAAAGAGGTTGTCATGTCCTATATGATGTCTGATTTTCATTTTTTACATCAATCATGGGAGAACCCCTTTAAATAGTCAAAAGGAAAAGTAAACTAACCATCTCTGTTCGCTACAGACCCTGGCATAGAAGAGGTTCTGGATATTAAGCCGGTGTGAAAGTTAATGGCAGTTGTGTGTGTTACAAGTAGGGGTGGGCGATATGGCCTAAAATCTATATTGCAATATAATTTTAAGCATGTGCGATATGCGATATATATCGCAATATATTGTTTTCTATATTTGGGGGGGGTTAAACTTTTTTTTTTTTTACTTTTTATTTATTAGCCTCCTTAGGGGCTAGAACCCTTGTCATATTCACCCTAATAGAGCTCTATTAGGGTGAATAGGACTTTACACTTTCCCTGCTGCCCTGTGCATAGTGCACACAACAGCAAGGAGCTGAGTCCCCTCCCCTAAACAGTGCCATCCACAGATCTCCCCCCCCTCCCCTAATCAGTGCCATCCACAGATCCCCCCCTCCCCTAATCAGTGCCATCCACAGATCCCCCTCCCTCCCCTAATCAGTGCCATCCACAGATCCCCCTCCCCTAAACAGTGCCATCCACAGATCCCCCCCCTCCCCTAATCAGTGCCATCCACAGATCCCCCTCCCCCTAAATAGTGCCATCCACAGATCCCCCTCCCTTAGGCCTCATGCACACGACAGTATTTTTTTACGGTCCGCAAAATGGGGTTCCGTTGTTCCTTGATCTGTGTCCGTTTTTGTTTCCGTGTGTCTTCCTTGATTTTTGGAGGATCACCAGACATGAAGGAAATAGAAAAAAAATCTAAGTCAAGTTTGCCTTACAAATGATAGAAAAAAAAACGGACACGGATCACGGACGCGGATGACAATCTTGTGTGCCTCCGTGTTTTTTCACGGACCCATTGACTTGAATGGGTCCGCGAACCGTTGTCCGTGAAAAAAATAGGACAGGTCCTATTTTTTTCACGGACTGGAAACACGGATCACGGACGCGGATGACAAACGGTGCATTAGCCGAGTTTTCCACGGACCCATTGAAAGTCAATGGGTCTGCAGAAAATCACAGAAAACGGAACAACGGACACGGGACACAACAACGGTCGTGTGCATGAGGCCTTAAACAGTGACACCCATAGATCCCCCTCCCCTAAACAGTGCCATCCACAGATCCCCCTCCCCTAATCAGTGCCATCCACAGATCCCCCTCCCCTAATCAGTGCCATCCACAGATCCCCCTCCCCTAAATAGTGCCATCCACAGATCCCCCTCCCCTAATCAGTGCCATCCACAGATCCCCCTCCCCTAATCAGTGCCATCCACAGATCCCCCTCCCCTAATCAGTGCCATCCACAGATCCCCCTCCCCAATTCAGTGCCATCCACAGATCCCCCTCCCCTAGTCAGTGCCATCCACAGATCCCCTCCCCTAATCAGTGCCATCCACAGATCCCCCTCCCCTAATCAGTGCCATCCACAGATCCCCCTCCCCTAAATAGTGCCATCCACAGATCCCCCTCCCCTAATCAGTGCCATCCACAGATCCCCCTCCCCTAATCAGTGCCATCCACAGATCCCCCTCCCCTAATCAGTGCCATCCACAGATCCCCCTCCCCTAAATAGTGCCATCCACAGATCCCCCTCCCCTAATCAGTGCCATCCACAGATCCCCCTCCCCTAAACAGTGACACCCACAGATCCCCCTCCCCGACTCTCACAGGAGCACATTTATAAACTAAACAGTAACTTTAACTTTAATCAGCGACTCTTTACTTGTATACCTTACTCTGTCTTAGCTCCGGTAACAGTTACAGCAGGCAGTGCGGGTGGGCGGCGCTCACTCACTGACGTCACGCGCCTGCGCCGCCTAGTGGGAGGAGCAGGCGCGTGACGTCAGTGAGTGAGCGCGCGCGCGCCGCCCGCCCGCACTGCCTGCTGTTACCGGAGCTAAGACAGAGTAAGGTATACAAGTAAAGAGTCGCTGATTAAAGTTAAAGTTACTGTTTAGTTTATAAATGTGCTCCTGTGAGCGGCGTGGCCCTGTATATTCTAACCCCCAGGAAAGCATCCCTGTCACCATGGGAACGCCTGGGGGTTAGAATATACCATCGGATTTGAGTTTTCACGCTCTCACTGAAAACTAAATGATTTACTGTCAGTCCCTCCCCTCCTCCTCCTCTGTTCTCATTGGCGGTCAGCGGCAGCCGCGCACAGTGGGGAGGGAGGGGCTCCCTTCTTCTCCACTCTGTGGCGGCTCAGGAGAACATGGTGCGCGCAGAGAGTGCGATCATATCGCGGTCCGGCGATATAGGCGATATGCTCAAAATCCATATCATGGCACAAATTTATATCGCCTATATCGCCCACCCCTAGTTACAAGCATAAATCTGAAATAACATAAACCAATAAATTAGCTGAGTTTTAGCAAAGGCTATAAATCCCTCATCTTTCTAAAGATTTGCTGTCAGTTAGTGGGAATATTTCTGTTAGGCCTCATGCACACGACTGTTGTTTCATTCAGTGTCCGTTGTTCCGTTTTTCGTAATTTTCTGCGGACCCATTGACTTTCAATGGGTCCGTTGAAAACTCGGCTAATGCACCCTTTGTCATCCACGTCCGTGATCCGTGGTTCCAGTCTGTCAAAAAAATATAACCTGTCCTATTTTTTTCACGGAAAACGGTTCGCCGACCCATTCAAGTCAATGGGACCATGAAAAAACGCGGAGGCACACAAGATTGTCATCCGCGTCCGTTTTTTTTTTTTTTTTTCCTATCATTTGCATGGCAAACTTGACTTAGACTTTTTTTTTACTTTCCTTCATGTCTGGTGGTCCTCCAAAAATAATGGAAGACACACGGAAACAAAAACGGACACGGAACAACGGAACCCCATTTTGCGGAACGGAACACAACAACGGTCGTGTGCATGAAGCCTTACACTGAGACTCTGAAAAACTGTAAAGATATAATACTTCTCACAGCTGAGAATTTGGTACAGTGGTGGCAGTCTTGGCGGAACTTTGCTTGCTGTAGGTGAATTGAATCCTTATTTATTTCAAAGGATTAAATCTGTGCAAAGCTAAATATTTCTTGCAGTCACAAGTACATATCAAATTTGGGCAATCCTCTGCGAGACAAATACATCAGCGGCACAAAGTAGGCAGTGAACTGCACCCATGCGGGATTAGGGACCGTAGTGGCGGAAGGAGCTCACGTGCCACAAGCTCAGCTACATCTTGGCTCTGAAAACTACTTTCATTGTTTCACAACTATACAACGTAACCCTTTCAGGGTGTGATTCTTAAAGCAAGTATTTGATCAGTATTCAGAATTTGTAAGCCAAAACCAGGAGTGGGTCCAAAATACAGAAGATGCACAGATCTTTCCGTTATACTTTATCTCTGCAAGTTTCTCTCCTGGTTTTGACTTAGGCCTTGTTCACTTCTCCGTTTGTGGATCCTCCACTTCACTGCCAGAACCCCATTGACTTCAGTGGGGTCCAGCAGTGATCCGGTTGATTTCCAGCGAAAATGTGGGTTTTGGTTGGACAAAAACCCAGCATTTTTGCCGGAAATCTGTTGGATCACTGGTGGGGAAGTAGAGGATCCGGCAATGCCGGATCCGTAACATCCAGAAACAGAGATGTGAAAGAGGTCTTATAAGTTCTGAATGTGAAAGTAGCCTTAAGCTAGATTCACATGACCGTTGTTTTGGTCCGCATCCGAGCCGTGTTTTTTGCGGCTCGGATGTGGAACCATTCATTTCAATGGGGCCGCAAAAGATGTGGACATCTGTTGCTCCGCTCCGTGAATTTCTATAATAGGCTGCCTGTTCCGTTCCGCAAATTGAGGAACGCACACGGGCGGCATCCGTGTTTTGCAGGTCCACAATTTGCTGACCGAAAACCACGGCACGGTTGTGTGAAAGTAGCCTTAGGGCTCATGCACACAACTGTTGTTTTTGTCCGTCTCCGATCCGCATTTTTTAGCAGATCGGATGTGGACCCATTCACTTCAATGGGGTCGGAAAAGATCGGACAGCCCACACGTGCGCTGTCTGCATCTATATGTCCATTCCGTTAATTCCCACTGTATGCATATCTGCGTATTGAAAAACAATTTAAAATAGCAATCCGAACTGGGCTTTGGTACTGACTGGTACCTCGGTACCAAAGCCCAGTTCAGATTGCTATTTTAAATTGTTTTTCAATACGCAGATATGTATACAGTGGGAATTCACCGAAGTATCACGCCTTATGACTTCGGGCGAGAAGAACTTTGGCTCCACAAAGCCAATACATTTTAATGCTATACGGAAATCTAAGTATTTGAACGAATCGACGTGGGATCTATGATCAAAAGGTTGATTCGCTTAAGCCTAGTCATCAGTATCCGATCAGCTCCATGCGCTCCAGCCACCTCTTGGGGGTGCCAGTTGTCATACCCCCACTGATCAAACATTGATGACCCAGCCTGAGGATAGATCATCAATATAAAACCCCTACACAATCCCTAGGCCAGTCCCTGGAAAACAACCTCATAGCATTATTCCCTTTAATTCACATGAAGGAAAATGTTAATACGTCAGCGTACCAAGTTATTAACCCTTACAGTTCTGGATTGCAGTGGATAACACTGACAGCATTAGGTCAGTGTCCATCTAATACATTCCAGAACTGTAAGGGTTACATAGCATTATATTGATTTATGATGCTATGTGACCCCGGCAGAGCTGGGAGTTCAGGCTGGGTGCCTCCGCAGCGAGACACTTGCTCGTCTGCAAGGGGCCATATATCCAACTTTGTGGGAACAGTTTGGGGAGAGCCCTATTGTGTTCCAGCGTAACTGTTTCCAGGGCAGCATGCAAGCTCCATAAAGGCATAGTTGGGGGGAGATTGGTGTGGATACAGGCATGCTCAACCTGCGGCCCTCCAGCTGTTGTAAAACTACAACTCCCACCATGCCCCTCTGTAGGATGTCCGGGAATGATGGGAGTTGTAGTGTTACAACAGCTGGAGGGCCGCAGGTTGAGCGGAAGAACCTGCCTGGCCGCACAAAGCCCTGACCTCAACCCCATACAAAACCTTTGGGATGAACTAGAATGGAGATTAGGAGCCAGGACCTCTCCCCCATCATCAATGTCTGACCTCACAAATGCTCTTCTAGATGAACGGGGCAAAAATTCCCACAGACACCTCCAAAATCATGTAGAAAGTCTTCCCAGAAGAGTGGAAGCTGCTTTAGCTACAAGGGGGTGACAAACTCCATATTAATACTGCGGATTTAGAATGGGATGTGTAAAAGCTTCTGTAGGTGTCCTGATACCTTTTCTCAGCAGATACTGCTGTAATGATACTTGACGCTGCAGGACGCCCTGGAGCGCCGGTTTCCTGCCAGATGGTGCCTGTAGAGAGTGGTTATGAAACGGGCATTTGTTTACTATGACTGACTTCTTCCTTTTCTAGCATTCAACATCACGTGCCACCATCCCTTTTGAAGACCCACAAGTTCCAGCCTATACCGGGTCACTTTGTAACAGGCCGCCGACGTAGAAGAATGTAAGACTGTAGCAGGGCGCTGCAACTGCGCGAGACAACAAGTTATCAACTGATCAGCTCAGCTACATCTGTGCCCACCATGACATTTCTTATCTGGGATATCATCAGGTTAGTAACAATGGGGACGAAGCACATACCGATCCCTTCGATGAAGATGAAGCCTGTGATGATTAATACGGGATGCCAATTAAATTCAGCGTTGCCTCCGTCCCATGCCAGCCCGTCGCTGTAGTGTAAAACCCAGACCAAAGCGAAGATGACCAGCGTGAATCCTAAGACCAAGGAAGACACAAGGAAAAACAGAAAACTTTTGTAACCTTCCATCTTCAGCAGCACATACCCTGCTACTAAACGGGCTGTATGTTTGCAGTCAGCCAGCAAAATGGGCCCACACCTCCTCCCCACCCCACAAATGATGGGAGGAAGGAGGAGAGAGGATGGAGGAGGGTCCCTCCCCGGGAGGGTGCGCTCAGTAGGTCTGTGGTGAAGTAGCAGAGCTCTAAGATTGTGTTTTGCAACTTTGTTCTGGCTGGAATCCCAATGCACATCTATGTTTCAGCGTGAGGGCCGATTGCCATGTTGTAAGCAGTGCACACAAGGAAATGATAAGAACCAGGTATGGAGCCCTTCATTATACGCAGAGAACTGAGCTCCTGCCGGAAAACGTAGGCCTCTGTCACCCAAGATACGGATTGTGTCAGGATCTGTTCAAGGAAAAACTGTTTGAAAGTTTTGCAATCAAAATTTTTATGTGGTTTTTCACACGTGTGAAGAAAAACTTAGGAATAACAATCTGCATCTCGTAGCAAACATCAGTGAAAAACAACGTAAACGGATGCAATCCGTTTTTCACGCAAGCTCCATTTACTTCTATGAAAAAAAAACACTCAATATATTTTTCCTGAACGCAGAGATGATGAGTAAAAAAAACGTGCACAGACCCATTGAAATATATGGGTCAGGATTCAGTCCGGAGGCTGTGCGTTCACTGCACGGAAAACTTGCTAAAGGCCGGGGTCACACGTGACTGAATAGCTGCAGATTTTCTTCATGTGACGGTTGTACTGTATCAGTAAAGTGAATGAGAATTTCAGAATTTTTATCCACATGTTGCATTAAAAAAAAATGCAGAAGAAAAGCTGCGTGCGGTATTGCACATTTGAAATCTGCAGCATGTCTGCGACTTCTCTTGCGGATTTCACCATTTCCAATGGAGAGGGTGAAATCGGTTGGCTTTTCTGCAACAAAAAAGCATTTAATATATTTTTTCTGCGGGCTTTTCTGTCATCTTTGAACTTATCCTAAGGCCTGTTTCACATGAACGGATGCCGTGCGTGACATCCGCTCCGTGAATGACAGCCAAGACCTGATGCGGACTACATAAGCACGGAGCATTAACATGACTGATAATGCTCCGTGCCTCTCTGTGACCTCTTTACTACGAAATCACAATGACAACTTTATCTCGCTGTGATTTCGTAGTAAAGAGGTCACAGAGAGGCACGGAGCATTATCAGTCATGTTAATGCTCCGTGCTTATGTAGTCCGCATCAGGTCTTGGCTGTCATTCACGGAGCGGATGTCACGCACGGCATCCGCTCGTGTGAAACAGCCCTAAGGGTTCATGCACACGAATGTGTGCCACCTGTTCCGTGCATTGGGGACCACATAGTGCAGACCCCATTGCATGGGCATCCCCCGTGTGGCTGGCGCAGACCAATTCAACTTGAATGGATCCGTGATCTGTCCGCACCGCAAACATTTTTAAATAAATGAGTCCATATCTGTGATACGGTGCACACACAGCGTATATTGCGGATCTGCTGTTTGCGGGCTGCAAAATGGGCATGAGCCAACGGCCGTGTGCATGAGCCCTAAGGGTGCACATGCACATACTGCATATTACGCATGGATGGAAAATCTGCAGCATCAGACTACATTGACATGACGGTGAAAAACAGACGTGGGACGGAACTTTTTTTTTAATGGGCATCACACATCCGTTTTAAAAACAATGGCGGTCTATGGGTTATACACATGGCAGTATTTTGACGGCCAGTGAATAACGGAGGCCAAAAAAGAGAACATGTTCTATCTATTCCGTATTCACTGACCGAAAGCCCCCCATACAATTGAATAAAATTCTCAGAAAGGCATCAGTGAAAAAAGTCTGTTTAAGGCCTCATGCACACGACCGTTTTTTTTTAAGGTCCGTGATCCGTGACCGTTTTTTCGTCCGTGGGTCTTCCTTGTTTTTTGGAGGATCCACGGACATGAAAAATGAAAAAAAAATCTAAGTCAAGTTTGCCATTGAAATGATAGGAAAAAACGGACACGGATCACGGACACGGATGACAATCTTGTGTGCATCCGTGATTTTTCACGGACCCATTGACTTGAATGGGTCCGTGAACCGTTGGCCGTGAAAAAAATAGGACAGGTCATATTTTTTTCACGGCCAGGAAACACAGATCACGGATATGGCTGCCAAACGGTGCATTTTCCTATTTTTCCACGGACCCATTGAAAGTCAATGGGTCCGCGAAAAAAAACGGAAAACGGCATAACGGCCACGGATGCATACAACGGCCGTGTGCAATGAGGCCTCAAGGCTACATGCACACGACCGTTGTGTGTTTTGCAGTCTGCAAATTGTGGATCCACAAAACACGGATGGCGCCCGTGTGCGTTCCGCAATTTGCGGAACGGCACGGACAGCCATTGATATAACTGCCTATTCTTGTCCGCAAAACGGACAGGAATAGGACATGTTATATATTTTTTTGCGGACCACAGAACGGAGCAACGGATTCGGACAGCACACGGAGTGCTGTCTGCGTCTTTTGCAGCCCTATTGAAGTGAATGGGTCCGCATCCAAGCCGCAAAAACTGCAGCTCGGATGCGGACCAAAACAACGGTCGTGTGCATGAGGCCAAAGGCTACATGCACACGAACGTATGCGTTTTGCGGTCCGCAAATTGCGTATCTGCAAAAAAAAAAACGGATGAAATCCATATGCTATTCCTTTATTATTTTTATTTTTTTCGGATCCATTGTAACAATGCCTAAAACGGACAAGAATAGGACATGTTTTTTTTTTTTTTTGCGGGGCTACGAAACGGACATACTGATGCGGACAGCACACGGTGTGCTGTCCGCATTTTTTGCTGACCCATTGAAATGAATAGGTCCACATCCTATCCGCCAAAAAAAACCACAGGCTTCACCTTTTGCAATGCGATCTGGGGCAAAACCGCATCAAAATCCACTACAAACTTCCCAGGTAACACAAGAGGATTTAAATGGTTATAATGGAAAATAGTAGCATTCTTTACTACAGAATGTTAAGTAAAAATGTCCCTTGAGGGTTAAAAATAATAAAAAAATTACTCACCTCATCCACTTGATCGCGCAGCCGTTACCGTCTTCTTTCTTCTTCCTGCAGGACCTGCGCTGACGTCATCGCGCTCACCATGCGCACTCCTGTAGAAAGGTGATATCCTTGTCTGCAAAACGGAGCAAGAATAGGACATGTTCTATATTCTTTGTGGTGCCACGGAATGGACATACGGACGCGGACAGCAGACTGTGTGCGGTTCACATGTTTTGTGGCTCGATTAAAATGAATGGGTCCACAATAAATGTGGATCGGATGCAGACAGAATATACGGTCGTGTGCATGAGCCCTTAGGGTACGGCGACAGAGTCAGGTTTCCTGATGCAGTTTTGGAAGTTGTCTGTACTTTATACTTTCTCTCCCTTTACGATCCTCTCCTGATTTTGGTTTCCAAAACTGCATCAGGAAAGCTGACCGTGTGGCCGAACCCTTGAGAATGTTCCCGCATGGCGAGTTAACTGCGGAAAATCTGCAAACTTCTTACTAAGGCTGGGTTCACACCTGAGCGTTCCGAAAGGAGCGCTCTGTATGCGCGATTGTACTGGCGTTTACAATCGCGCATACAGAGACAAGCGAACGCTCATTGTCGCGCGTTCCCGAATGTCTATGTACGGGAACGCGCGACAAAACGCCCCAAAGAAGCTCATGTACTTTTTTGAGCGTAGGGCGTTTTACAGCGCGATCGTACGCGCTGTAAAACGCCCAGGTGTGAACCATTCCCATAGGGAATTATTGGTTTCTCCTTGTTGAGCGTTTACAGCGCGTAGGAATGCGCTGTAAAACGCTCAGGTGCGGCCCGCAAACAGTGGGTTTGCAAAATATATGGGCACAGAATGGAGGCACGGATCAGAATCCTGAACTGCTGCATGCGCTACTTTTGCGGTGTGCGTATAGCGGACCCCACAAGTCCGCAGACGACGGCCACACAGTTGGTGCTTGTGCATTGCGGACCGCATCACAGGCATGGTTGGCACACATGGTTGTGTGCATGAGGCCTTAGGGAGTGTGGTTACACGACCATATCGTTTTTGCCGTTTGCAAATTGCAGATCTACAAAATACGGATACCTGCCGAGTGCGTTACGCATTTTGCAGATCAGCAGGCTCTGTCCTTTCTTAGACAGATGCCTATTCTTATCCAGAAAACGGTCAAAAATAGGACATGTTCTATCTCTTTTTGGGGCCGCGGAACGGACTTACTGCATGGGCTGTCCACATCTTTATGGCTCCATTGAAAAAAATGCGAATGGATGTAGGGTGGATTTTTTTTCTGCAGATTTCAATGTGGAAAGCTGAGGATTTGGCCCAGATTCCAACCTCTGCATTGCAAAGGGTGAAATCTGTGGCAGAAATCCGCTATTTAAATTGACATGCCGCAGATTTAAAATCCGCACATGTCATATGATGTGCAGATAGTGCGAACACACTCTGCAGCCTGTGGGTGAGAATTTTAAAAAATCTCATCCACTTTGTTTCTACTGTACAAAGCTGCAGATCCACAGCATTTGGTCTGCAGGACTTTTTTTCCGTTTTGCCAGAGGTTAGCCATCACTGTCCTAAGGTGTTGGCCATTAACACAGTGGATAGAAAAAACACTATGTGCCGACCCAGTTTCCCTGCTTACTGCCTTGGGGGGCTTTATTCCCCACCCCTGTTTTTTCTTTTAATATATACAAACAATACAACTTTTTGTGTTTTTTGCTTTTAATGTTTCCCAATCAGGCAGTGAATTCTATCCAGTACCTGCAGCTGGTTCTATCCTGGTTCCTGCTGGACCGGAAGTGTATGATGTTCCATCAATACATGTCGCCACTGTGGACCAATCAATGTCCTGGGTTATTTGCCCCACAATTTAGGATTCTAATTTTGGGAGATATGATATATTGTTCTGGCTATTATCTGATTACAGAAGTGCTCACGCTGCTGTAGATATCTATTTTGTACATAAATGCAATTTTTTTTTTGTAAATTTCCAAGAAGTTGACAAAGGTACATATTTCAGTGGGGCCCACGAGCTGTAGGTTTCTCCAGGAATGTAAAGCCTGATTCATCACAGATTTCTTTGTAACCAATTGAACATTTTACGCAGGGAGGCACAGCGGGCCAAAGTTTATGTCAGTGTTATATCTATCTGCAACATGTTACCCACAGATCAGATCATTGCACTTTTGTAGCAGAGGGGTCATCAGAAACAGATTCCGTCCTGCATTCCTTGTCCACATCTTGCAGGTTATGAAAGAAGGCAACAACTCCAGAATATAAACATCTGGATGACACAGGACATCGGCGCAGAGCAACTTATAAAAAATATTGAAGAACCTGCCTGGTTTAAGACTCCTGACGCCGTTTCAGGTGCTCTCCATAAGGAGAAACTGTATTCCCCAAAATTCTGGTTTGGGAGTGAAACGAGCTGTTACTTAAAGGGCATCTGTCAGCAGGTTTGTACCTATGAAACTGTCTGACCTGTTACATGTGCGCTTGGCAGCTGAAGACACCTGTGTTGGTTCTATGTTGATATATGTCTGCCTTGCTGAGAAAAATGAAATTTTAATATATGCAAATGAGCCTATAGGAGCAACGGGGGCGTTGCCATTACACCTAGAGGGTCTGCTTAACTGCAACTGCCGCACCCTCTGCCCTTTCATTGACAGTGTCAAGCAAACGTTATCACACCAGGCCCTGTCAATGACCTAGGAGAGGGCGCAGGAGTTGCAGACAGCAGAAACCTCTAGGTGTAACGGCAATGCCCCCGTTGCTCCTAGAGGTTTATTTACATATATTAAAACATCATTTTAATTATTTTTCTATATATATTTTTTAAAACTTTAACACTTATAACAAGGTCCCTATAGGGGACTTGAACACGCAGTCGTTAGATTGCTTCTCTCATAGACTGCAATTAATTACCATTGCAGTCTATGGAAGATACAGTATGTTCCTATAGAGCCCAGCCACAGGCAGTGTTCCTTAGGTACTCTTGCTGTGGAAGCCTTGGAGGCTTTAGAAGGCTTGAGACTACCACAAGAAACGAATGGCTCCCCCGATCTCGATGCTGGGGAGCCGTTCGTGCCCTGGGAGTGCAGTGCTCTCAGGAAAAAGCCTCTCGGATGCAGTGGTTACAACTGACCAACATTAGTTCTGGATGTCTGCTGTTTAAAACAGCAGAAACCTGGCAGCTATGGCGCCTGCTCAGCTTCTGAGCGGGCACCATGTTTTAAGACGCAAATTCTGCTGTACATGTACATCTGAGGTTGGGAAGGGGTTAGACGATATCTGTCCAATCAGTGCTAACAATGCGGTCCGCTGTGATTGGATGCCGCCACAGCCAGGGAGAAAGAGACTTTCCCCGAGAAACGAGCCTGTCTCTTCCTCCGTGTACCGATTCTCTTGATTAGCTTACAGGGTGCCAAAACAGAGCGGGGGGCACAGCGCTGCAATAGAGCAGCATATCTGAAAAAAGAATGGGCGATATGACATCTGGTAAACATTCCCTACAGTGCCAGGTATTAATATTGTATTCTCAGAACCGGTGAAAGGGTCTAAGTCATACAAAAATATTATCTAACAGTTCAGAAATGTATAATCCAGCATTTGTTCTCCTCAGGCTCAACTGGAATCTCAAGAAACCACAGGCAGCAAATCGAGTTACAAATTAAGAGATTTCACCGCCTAAAGGGGTTGTCCGGGCTCTCCAATATTGATGACCTATCCTCAGGATAGGTCATCAATATCAGATCGGCGGGGTCTGACACCTGGGCCCCCGCTGATCAGCTGTATGAGCAGACGGCGCATGCAGAGACAGGAGACGGCAAATGCGCACTGTCTCCCCGTACAGCTGATCGGTGGGGGTTCCGGGTGTTGTACCCACTCCGATCTGATATTGGATAGGTCAGGGATCAGCAACCTTCGACACTTCAGTTGTGCTGAAACTACAACTCCCCAAATCCTCCCTTAAATTCTATGGGAGTTTCAAGAGCAGTCAGGAAAGTGTGCAAGCTGGGAGTTGTAGTTTCCCAGCAGCTGGAGTGCCGAAGGTTGCTGATCCCTGGGATAGGTCATCAATATTAACATCCCGTTTAGTATTTAGTCAGTGATGGACTGGCCATAGACCCTATAGGGAAATTTCCTGGTGGGCCGATGCCTCAGGGGGCTGCCAAGGTCCCCCTCATGGCTGCCAGCTGGATACATAATGATCTCATTTTCTCAGTGCGATACAGTTGAATACTGCAGTGTGGAGGCAGTATATTGTGCTGCACTGTGGTATTTGGTTCTGCTGGGCAGTATATTGTGCTGCACTGTGGTATTTGGTTCTGCTGGGCAGTATATTGTGCTGCACTGCGGTATTTGGTTCTGCTGGGGCAGTATATTGTGCTGCACTGTGGTATTTGGTTCTGGTTGGCGGTATTTTGTGCTGTACTATGGTATTTGGTTCTGCTGGGGCAGTACTTTGTGCTGCACTGTGGTATTTGGTTCTGCTGGGGCAGTATATTGTGCTGCACTATGGTATTTGGTTGTGCTGGGGCGGTATATTGTGCTGCACTATGGTATTTGGTTCTGCTGGGGCAGTATATTGTGCTGCACTATGGTATTTGGTTCTGCTGGGGCAGTATATTGTGCTGCACTGTGGTATTTGGTTCTGCTGGGGCAGTATATTGTGCTGCACTATGGTATTTGGTTCTGCTGGGGCAGTATATTCTGCTGCACTGTGGTATTTGCTTCTGCTGGTGCAGTATATTGTGCTGCACTATGGTATTTTGTTCTGGTTGGCGGTATTTTGTGCTGTACTATGGTATTTGGTTCTGCTGGGGCAGTACTTTGTGCTGCACTGTGGTATTTGGTTCTGCTGGGGCAGTATATTGTGCTGCACTATGGTATTTGGTTGTGCTGGGGCGGTATATTGTGCTGCACTATGGTATTTGGTTCTGCTGGGGCAGTATATTGTGCTGCACTATGGTATTTGGTTCTGCTGGGGCAGTATATTGTGCTGCACTGCGGTATTTGGTTCTGCTGGGGCAGTATATTGTGCTGCACTGTGGTATTTGGTTCTGGTTGGCGGTATTTTGTGCTGTACTATGGTATTTGGTTCTGCTGGGGCAGTACTTTGTGCTGCACTGTGGTATTTGGTTCTGCTGGGGCAGTATATTGTGCTGCACTATGGTATTTGGTTGTGCTGGGGCGGTATATTGTGCTGCACTATGGTATTTGGTTCTGCTGGGGCAGTATATTGTGCTGCACTGTGGTATTTGCTTCTGCTGGTGCAGTATATTGTGCTGCACTATGGTATTTGGTTCTGCTGGGGCAGTATATTGTGCTGCACTGTGGTATTTGGTTCTGGTTGGGCAGTATATTTGTGCTGCACTATGGTATTTGGTTCTGCTGGGGCAGTATATTGTGCTGCACTGTGGTATTTGGTTCTGCTGGGGCAGTATATTGTGCTGCACTATGGTATTTGGTTCTGCTGGGGCAGGTATATTGTGCTGCACTATGGTATTTGGTTCTGCTGGGGCAGTATATTGTGCTGCACTGTGGTATTTGGTATGCTGGTGGCAGTATATTGTGCTGCACTATGGTATTTGGTTCTGCTGGGGCAGTATATTGTGCTGCACTGTGGTATTTGGTTCTGCTGGGGCAGTATATTGTGCTGCACTAGTGGTATTTGGTTCTGCTGGGGCAGTATATTGTGCTGCACTAGTGGTATTTGGTTCTGCTGGGGCAGTATATTGTGCTGCACTATTGTATTTGGGTTCTGCTAGGGCAGTATATTGTGCTGCACTAGTAGGTAATTTCTGGTTGAGGGCGAGTATTGTGTGCCTGCAGTGGTATTTGGTTCTGCTAGGTCAGTATATTGTGCTGCACTATAGTATTGGTTCTGGCTGAGGGCAGTATATTGTTGCTGCACTGTGGTTGTATTGGATTCTGCCTGGGGCAGTAATATTGTGACTGCAACTGTGGTATGTTGGTTCTGCTGAGGCAGTATATTGTGCTGCACGATGTAGTATTTGGATTCTGATAGGGGCGGAATTAGTTGTGGCTGCAGCTAGTAGGTATTTTGATTCTGGCTGAGGGCAGTATATTGTGCTGCACTAGTGGTATTTGGTTCTGCTGAGGGCAGTATTATGTGCTGTACAGTGTAGGTATTAGGTTCTGCTGGGGCAGTATATTGTGCTGCACTAGTGGTATTTGGTCTGCTGGGTGCATTATATTGTGCTGCACGATGAGTATTTGGTTCTGCTGGGGCAGTATATTGTGCTGCACTGTGTATTTGGTTCTGCTGGGGCAGTATATTGTGCTGCACTGTGTATTGGTTTCTGCTGAGGGCAGTATATTGTGCTGCACTGTGGTATTTGGTTCTGCTGGGGCAGTATATGTGCTGCACTGTGGTATTTGGTTCTGCTGGGGCAGTAATATTGTGCTGCACTGTGGTATTTGGTTCTGCTGGGGCAGTATATTGTGCTGCACTGTGGTATTTGGTTCTGCTGGGGCAGTATATTGTGCTGCACTGTGGTATTTGGTTCTGCTGGGGCAGTATATTGTGCTGCACTGTGGTATTTGGTTCTGCTGGGGCAGGTATATTGTGCGGCCCTGTGGTATCTGGTTCTGCGGGAGGCAGTATATTGTAGCTGCACTGTGGTATTTGGTTCTGCTGGGGCAGTAAGATGGTTGCGGCAACTGTGGTAAGTTGGTTCTGCTGGGGCAGTATATTGGTGCTGCACTAGTGGTATTTTGGGTTCTGCTAGGGACAGTAAATGTCTGCACTGTGGTATTGGTCGGCTGGGGCAGTATATTGTGCTGATCTGTGGTAGTTGTGTTTGCTGGGAGGCAGCTATATTGTGCTGCACTGTGGTATGTGGTTCTGCTGAGGCAGTTATATGTGTGCTGCCACTGGTGGTATTTGGTTCTGCTGGGGCAGTATATTGTGCTGCACTGTGGTATTTGTTCTGCTGGGGCAGTATATTGTGCTGCACTGTGGTATTTGGTTCTGCTGGGCAGTATATTGTGCTGCACTGTGGTATTTGGTTCTGCTGGGGCAGTATATTGTGCTGCACTGTGGTATTGGTTCTGCTGGGGCAGTATATTGTGCTGCACTGTGGTATTTGGTTCTGCTGGGGCAGGTATATTGTGCTGCACTGTGGTATTTGGTTCTGCTGGGGCAGTATATTGTGCTGCACTGTGGTATTTGGTTCTGCTGGGGCAGTATATTGTGCTGCACTGTGGTATTTGGTTCTGCTGGGGCAGTATATTGTGCTGCACTGTGGTATTTGGTTCTGCTGGGGCAGTATATTGTGCTGCACTGTGGTATTTGGTTCTGCTGGGGCAGTATATTGTGCTGCACTGTGGTATTTGGTTCTGCTGGGGCAGTATATTGTGCTGCACTGTGGTATTTGGTTCTGCTGGGGCAGTATATTGTGCTGCACTGTGGTATTTGGTTCTGCTGGGGCAGTATATTGTGCTGCACTGTGGTATTGGTTCTGCTGGGGCAGTATATTGTGCTGCACTGTGGTATTGGTCTGCTGGGGCAGTATATTGTGCTGCACTGTGGTATTTGGTTCTGCTGGGGCAGTATATTGTGCTGCACTGTGGTATTTGGTTCTGCTGGGCAGTATATTGTGCTGCACTGTGGTATTGGTTCTGCTGGGGCAGTATATTGTGCTGCACTGTGGTATTTGGTTCTGCTGGGGCAGTATTTTGTGCTGCCCTGTGGTATTTGGTTCTGCTGGGGCAGTATATTGTGCTGCACTGTGGTATTTGGTTCTGCTGGGGCAGTATATTGTGCTGCACTGTGGTATTTGGTTCTGCTGGGGCAGTATATTGTGCTGCACTGTGGTATTGGTTCTGCTGGGGCAGTATATTGTGCTGCACTGTGGTATTGGTTCTGCTGGGGCAGTATATTGTGCTGCACTGTGGTATTTGGTTCTGCTGGGGCAGTATATTGTGCTGCACTGTGGTATTTGGTTCTGCTGGGGCAGTATATTGTGCTGCACTATGGTATTTGGTTCTGCTGAGGCAGTAGATTGTACTGCACTGTGGTATTTGGTTCTGCTGGGGCAGTATATTGTGCTGCACTGTGGTATTTGGTTCTGCTAGGGCAGTATATTGTGCTGCACTGTGGTATTTGCTTCTGCTGGTGCAGTATATTGTGCTGCACTGTGGTATTTGGTTCTGCTGGAGCAGTATATTGTGCTGCACTGTGGTATTTGGTTCTGCTGGGGCAGTATATTGTGCTGCACTGTGGTATTTGGTTCTGCTGGGGCAGTATATTGTGCTGCACTGTGGTATTTGGTTCTGCTGGGGCGGTATATTGTGCTGCACTGTGGTATTTGCTTCTGCTGGTGCAGTATATTGTGCTGCACTGTGGTATTTGGTTCTGCTGGGGCAGTATATTGTGCTGCACTATGGTATTTGGTTGTGCTGGGGCGGTATATTGTGCTGCACTGTGGTATTTGGTTCTGCTGGGGCAGTATATTGTGCTGCACTGTGGTATTTGGTTCTGCTGGGGCAGTATATTGTGCTGCACTGTGGTATTTGGTTCTGCTGGGGCAGTATATTGTGCTGCACTGTGGTATTTGGTTCTGCTGGGGCAGTATATTGTGCTGCACTGTGGTATTTGGTTCTGCTGGGGCAGTATATTGTGCTGCACTGTGGTATTTGCTTCTGCTGGTGCAGTATATTGTGCTGCACTATGGTATTTGGTTCTGCTGGGGCTTCTTTGGACCCGCCTTCAACATGGGCCTTCCTATAGGTATTTGTCCAGGGCCACTTTAAGTTCCCAGTCCATCCCTGCATTTAGTACCGCCTTTCTGGATTTTCCTGCCACGGATAGGCTGTTTAATAGGAATTTTACCCGATATGCCGGATTGCCATACTAGTACAACTGAAAACTATGTACAGAAAAATAGAGGCTGGCAGCTCTGGCACTGCAAACCAGGCAGGAAGTCCAGCGCAGCGTGCGCACACTGAACTCACAGACCGTCCCTGCCAACTTGGACAATCAATGCATTTACTTCTACATTCCAAGTCAAACTGACAGCACAAGACTCGGATTAGCCGCAAAAGAATAAACATCTGATTTGGCTATGCACATGTATAGCTGTATTACAAACAGTATGGCTCCCGAGGAAGTGTTTTTATTGCACAATTTTCTATAATCATACAAAGAAAAAAAGACATTTTAAGAATCCAGAGATATATGAGATGTCTGCTCAAAAATCTGGGCTGAGGGCCTAGATCAGGGCATATGATTTTTTTGTTTTACCCTATCATTGCTTGGAGCTGCTGATTCCTCTGCTTTGTATTCTCTTTTCACACTTGTTAAATGGGTAGGTTTTTGTTGTGTTATATGCTGTGCACCAACCAGATGTGCCCCCACTCCACTGACACCCAGGTTGAGGAAGAAAGGCTAGGGAGAGCGTGATAGATTGAGTTGCGATAGGGACAGCATGAACGCGCCCCCTGAGCTGCAGCAGAAAGGACACTCCCCATGAGCCGCTAGCTTTATATAAATCTAGCAGAGCAGTGAATGTGGAGATCTCTGGGCCCATATGAGGTACAGGGCTGGATTGTCACATACTACATGATGTCTGATTTTCATTTTTTACATTCGTCACAGGATAACACCTTTAACGAGGAGCTCTGAAACCCGGGACAAGGGTCCAGATTTACTAATCTGCCTAGAAGGTGGTGCAAATTGGCATATAGGCTTTGTACACTTTTTTTGCCAACATGCTCGACAATGGGTGGGGTTTAAAATGTGCCAAAATTGCACCACAATTCTGGCCTAAAAATTTCTCTCAAAGTAACTAACCAAAAGTGCCTATCCTTGCACCAGATTTATCATCCACCTGAGCCACTGTGATAAATCTGGTGCAGGTCTTGACAGCCGCTCTAAGTTTACACCAGCTACAGGATTAGTAAATCTGAGCCAAAGAGTGAAACTATGAAATGTGGGTTACAGTTGGGGGTCAGCCACTATCCTCTTGCTCAAGGAAGCAGAGGAGACTACAGCAGATGTTAAGTGTTCTGGTGTTTCCCCCCATTGTCCTGTTGCGATTTTCTTCTCTCTTTGGCTAACTTTACATTGTATAATACATTCAGGTGGCCCCATTAAACCGACTGAGCCATGGACCCTCGAGCCGTTGATGAAGCTTGCCGCTGTCTCGAGATTGAGTACATCGTATGGGGTGACCCACACCACAGGCCCCAGACCTTGTCAAATTTTTGAGGTTTATTGCAGTGTTTAAACACCAACACTATATATACACTCACCTAAAGAATTATTAGGAACACCATACTAATACGGTGTTGGACCCCCTTTTGCCTTCAGAACTGCCTTAATTCTACGTGGCACTGATTCAACAAGGTGCTGATAGCATTCTTTAGAAATGTTGGCCCATATTGATAGGATAGCATCTTGCAGTTGATGGAGATTTGAGGGATGCACTTCCAGGGCACGAAGCTCCCGTTCCACCACATCCCAAAGATGCTCTATTTGGTTGAGATCTGGTGACTGTGGGGGCCATTTTAGTACAGTGAACTCATTGTCATGTTCAAGAAACCAATTTGAAATAATTCGAGCTTTGTGACATGGTGCATTATCCTGCTGGAAGTAGCCATCAGAGGATGGATACATGGTGGTCATGAAGGGATGGACATGGTCAGAAACAATGCTCAGGTAGCCCGTGGCATTTAAACGATGGCCAATTGGCACTAAGGGGCCTAAAGTGTGCCCAGAAAACATCCCCCACACCATTACACCACCACCACCAGCCTGCACAGTGGTAACAAGGCATGATGGATACATGTTCTCATTCTGTTTACGCCAAATTCGGACTCTACCATTTGAATGTCTCAACAGAAATCAAGACTCATCAGACCAGGCAACATTTTTCCAGTCTTCAACAGTCCAATTTTGGTGAGCTCGTGCAAATTGTAGCCTCTTTTTCCTATTTGTATTGGAGATGAGTGGTACCCGGTGGGGTCTCCTGCTGTTGTAGCCCATCCGCCTCAAGGTTGTGCGTGTTGTGGCTTCACAAATGCTTTGCTGCATACCTCGGTTGTAACGAGTGGTTATTTCAGTCAACGTTGCTCTTCTATCAGCTTGAATCAGTCGGCCCATTCTCCTTTGACCTCTAGCATCAACAAGGCATTTTCGCCCACAGGACTGCCGCATACTGGATGTTTTTCCCTTTTCACACCATTCTTTGTAAACCCTAGAAAGGGTTGTGTGTGAAAATCCCAGTAACTGAGCAGATTGTGAGATACTCAGACCGGCCCATCTGGCACCAACAACCATGCCACGCTCAAAATTGCTTAAATCACCTTTCTTTCCCATTCTGACATTCAGTTTGGAGTTCAGGAGATTGTCTTGACCAGGACCACAACCCTACATGCACTGAAGCAACTGCCATGTGATTGGTTGACTAGATAATCGCATTAATGAGAAATAGAACAGGTGTTCCTAATAATTCTTTAGGTGAGTGTATGTATGTATGTGTATATATATATATATATTATAATCTGATTTATCTGTAATTTCCACATGGACAAGTTCGGTGTATTGGGGTTCTACCATCTCAAAGCAATACATTTACGTGCCATAAATAGCGACTCACTCAAAAATGTTGTCATGTAATGATCCCAGTTCTCCTCGTTCAATATTCCCAGCAGGCAAACCTCAGGAGTGCAAGCCACCTGGACCGGCAGAAAGATGGAGAGAAAAGCAGTCGCTTCCCCCCAGAATGTGGCAATCGGGCTGCATCTCCACATCATGTGCCAGAAGTCCACCTCCAATTCCCCACACCGTGGACATGCTGTGGATGATGCTCTACCCATTCTATATAACCTAGTTGGTGTGAGATATGTTTGATGGATGATGTATAGTTGGATTATTATTATTAACTGCTGGTGATACTTGTAAATGTGATTCTAATAAAACTGTTATGGATTCTTCTGTAAGTGTGGGTATCAGGTTCGAATCCGACCAAGGACAACATCTGCATGGAGTTTGTATGTTCTCCCGTGTTTGTGTGGGTTTCCTCCGGGTACTCCGGTTTCCTCCCACACTCCAAAGACAGACTGATAGGGACCTTAGATTGTGAGCCCCACTGGGGACAGTGTGATGCTAATTTCTGTAAAGCGCTGCAGAATATAGTAGAGCTATATAAGTGCATAAAATAAATAAAATGTATTTTCCATTTGTCTATTACTATGAGGGGATTAGCACTGACCTTTGCTTGTACTAAATGTGAGTAGACAACTGATACTAGTCCTCTGGGTCCCTGAGTTTTGACGACTCCTATGAGTGAGTACTTAGAAACCGCGGTGTTGGTGTTCGGAAATTTACTCTGTATGTAAGATCTAAGTTGTAAGTATGAAAAGAAGTGGGTACGGGGGATGTTGTATTTCTGAGATGGTGCCTCAAATGTCATTAGGGGGGGTACTAGCTCTCCTTAGGGAGAGAGCCCCTCAATCAGCATGAGGAGACTTATAGGCCATACATGCTCCTCTGGAATTCTGGGAGAAAAGGGATGCAAATGAGCTCTTAACAAGCTCTGCCTCTAATGCCACCAGATGTAAGGCAGCTATCCTATAAGTCAATGTTCAACTCTTTAACTAAGCCTTGAGACATGACTTGGAGATTAAATAAGCCAGCATCTCATCTGCAGACAGCTGTTTCGGGGTGATTGCCCCTTATCAGTGCAGTGCCAAGAGTACTGGCTTGACTGGGTACTATCTCTCCTTAGGGAGAGAGCACCTTAATCAGTGTGAGGAGACTTATAGGCCATACATGCTCCTCTGGAATTCTGGGAGGAAAGGGATGCAAATGAGCTCTTAACAAGCTCTGCCTCTAATGCCACCAGATGTAGGGCATCCCTTTCCTCCCAGAATTCCAGAGGAGCATGTATGGCCTATAAGTCTCCTCACGCTGATTAAGGTGCTCTCTCCCTAAGGAGAGATAGTACCCCCCTAACCCTGACAGGCCTCTCACCCAGCAAGCCAGTACTGTCTGCTCTGCACTGATGAGGGCACAATCACCCCGAAACAGCTGTCTGCAGATGAGGTGCTGGCTTATTCAATATCCAAGTCATGTCTCAAGGCTTAGTTAAAGGGCTGAACATTGACTTATAGGATAGCTGCCTTACATCTGGGGGCATTAGAGGCAGAGCTTGTTAAGAGCTCATTTGCATCCCTTTCTTCTCAAAGGTCATTAACACTCCCTGATCATAGATATCTCCAAGGGTTTTGACCTCTGCCGACTGCCATCTGCATATGCGGCAACGATTGATTAGCCCACAGAGGTATATCGGAGACAACCTCTGTAAATTGGGTCAATGATTTAGCCTCTTTCCAGACCGTTTGTGCCAACTCATGCAGCAGCGGTTTCTGGAATTTAGCGGGCATTTCCAAGACTGACCATAATGTGTGGCAGTTTAAGTAGCATTATAAAACGTACTCTGAGGTAGGTAGGTCTTCAGATGTATACGAGGTATTAATGGGTCTCAGCAGGCCTGCCAGGTAATAAATATAATAGTCCGGTAGAGCCCTACCCTCCCTCTGTTTTGGGGCGTTTTAGTGTATCTAGGCTTAGTTTAGCGTGGGATCTGCCCCAAATAAAAACTCTAGTCAAGGAATCTATTTCTCTGAACACTGAATTGAGTATGTGCACCTCTGAGTGTTGAAGGCCATACAGAGCTTTGGGAAGTATAATCATTTTAATTAAGTTAATGCGTCCTGCTACTAAAATAGGCAATGTCTTCCAGCTTTGGAGCTTGCTCTGTATATGATCAGTTAAGGGATACTTGTTAAGTGACAGGGCCTGAGAGTATCTTTTACCCTGGGTTCACACCTGAGCGTTCTGAAAGGAGCGCTCTGTATGCGCGATTGTACCGGCGTTTACAATCGCGCATACAAAGACAAGCGAACGCCCATTGTCGTGCGTTCCCGAAAGTCTATGTATGGGAACGCGCGACAAAACGCCCCAAAGAAGCTCAAGAACTTTTTTGAGCATAGGGCGTTTTACAGCGCGTTCAAACACGCTGTAAAACGCCCGGGTGTGAACCATTCCCATAGGGAATAATTGGTTTCTCCTTGTTGAGCGTTTTACAGCGCGTAGGAACGCGCTGTAAAACGCTCAGGTGTGAACCCAGTTTTAGTGATATTTACTCCCAGATACTTGAATGTTTCTACCACCTTTAGTCGTTCCACATGGGAGGGACCTGTCCAGTCTGCCCTGCCCAGAGGCATGCAAACTGATTTCTCCCAGTTAATTCGTAGGCCCGAGAACTCCCCAAATTCGTCTATCAAAGTCGCTGCACCGCTAAGGGATGTGTCAGGTGATGATAAATATAAAATCGTATCATCAGCATATAATCCTATACGGACGACTTCTCTCTCTCTCATGGTCACTCCAGTTATGTTGTTGCTGCTGCTTCTCACCCTAAGGCTCCATTCACACATCCGCAAATGGGTCCGCATCCGTTCCGCAATTTTGCGGAATGGGTGCAGACCCATTCATTCTCTATGGGGACGGGATGGATGCGGACAGCACAGTGTGCTGTCCTTATCCGCATTTGCGGCCCCGATCTTCAGGTCCGCAGCTCCGCAAAAGATAGAACATGTGCTATTCTTGTCCGCAGCTGCGGACAAGAATAGGCATTTCTGTAGGGGGTGCCGGCCAGGTGTGTTGTGGATCCGCAATTTGCGGGGTCCACAACACACCACGGACGTGTGAATGGAGCCTAATTGCCAGGGCAAACAAGAGCGGCGACAGGGGGCAGCCCTGTCTCGTTCCTCTGTGAAGAGGGAGGCTTTCTGAAAATTCCCCATTTATCAATAGCCTGGTAACTGGGCTGCTGTACAAGATAGCAATACATCTGAGGAACTGTGGACCAAACCTAAATTATCAAATAAGCCCATTCTCTAGAATCAAATGCCTTGGCTGTGTCTAATCAGGCTAGGGCCCAATCCGCATTCAGGCAATATCCCATCTGAGTACCTGAACCCATCTAATATTCTCAGTAGTGGACTTCCCTGGCATAAATCCTGTCTGGTCCTGGTGAACCAATCACAGAATTACCTGATTTAGGAGAGTACCGTATTTTTCGCCCTATAAGATGCAGTTTTCCCCCCCAAAAGTGGGGGAAAATAGCAGTGCATCTTATGGGGCAAATGCTGCATTTTGCAGAATTTTCAATGACACACTGCGCGGCATCGCAGGGGTATCAGCTGAGAGGGAGGAGGGGCTGGGGGCCAGCATCTGCTTTTATAATGGCAGCGGGACTCGTGCAGTGACTGTATTCTACTACACGGGCCCCGCTCACTGTATATAATCGTATCTGTAATTGTTATGTATATAATCGGGTAATCAGCGCCTGTATACTTACAAGCGCTCGGTAGCAGAGAGGAGGCAGGCCAGGCACTGGCAGCGTGAGTCACTACGTTGCGCCTGCGCCGCCCACTTTATGAATGAAGCAGGCGGCGTGAGAGCATGACGTAGTGACTCACGCTGCCTGCGCCAGGCCTCCCGGCCTGCCTCCTCTCTGCTACCGAGCGCTTGTAAGTATACAGGCGCTGATTACCCGATTATATACATAACAATTACAGATACGATTATATACAGTGAGCGGGGCCCGTGTAGTAGAATACAGTCACTGCACTGGCCCCGCTGTCATAAAAGCAGATGCAACCCCCAAGTATTGGGGGTCATTCACACTACAGGGACACTGTTATGGAGGGGATCTGTGGATGACACATAGCATAAGATGCTATATATGTGTCATCCACGGATCCCCCCCATAACAGTGTCATCCAGAGATCCCCATAACAGTGCGTCATCTACAAATCCCCCATAATAGTGTCATCCACAGACCACCATTAGTTCAAAACCCACCAAAAGCACACCTTTTGGTTCAAAATATTTTTTTTCTTATTTTCCTCCTCAAAAACCGAGATGCGTCTTATGGGCCGGTGCGTCTTATAGGGCAAAAAATACGGTACCTAGAATTGTGGTCTATAGGAACTACATTCTAGAGGCTCTTTATCAGGTTTGAGTAAAAGCATAATAGTGGCTTCCTTAAATGATTCCGGCAGGCTTCCCATTTCCAAGGCCGAGTGGAAGGTGATAACAATTCAGGGGCCAGCACCTCCGCATACCTGACATATACTTCTTTGGGGAGCCCACCTGGGCCTGGAGATTTCCAGTTATTAAGGTCTGATATTGCTTGTGTTATTTCTTCCAAGCTAATTGGTAGATCCAATTGGGCACTCTGTGGTGTTTACCCTTTTTATAACAGTTTTCTTGTTTCTGCTCTGTATTGAACCTTAAAGGGCATCTGTCAGTAGTTTTGTCCCTATGACACTGGCTGACCTGTTACATGTGCACTTGGCAGCTGAAGACATCTGTGTTGGTCCCATGTTCCTATGTGCCAGCACTGCTGAGAAAAATGAAGCTATAATATATGCAAATGACCCTCTAGGAGCAACAGGGGCGTTGCCGTTACACCTAGAGGCTCTGCTCTCTCTGCAACTGCTGCACTCTCTACTTTGATTGATAGGGCAGGCTGTGTAGCAGTCATCACACCTGGCGCTGTCAATCAAAGTGCAGAGGGTGCAGCAGTTGCAGAGAGAGCTGAGCCTCTAGGTGTAATGGTAACGCCCTCGTTGCTCCTAGAGGCTCATTTGCATACAAAACATAATTTTCCTCAGCAATGCGGACACATATGAACATGGGACCAACACAGATGTCTTCAGCTGCCAAGTGCACATGTAACAGGTCAGCCAGTGTCATAGGTACAAAGCTGCTGACAGATGCCCTTTTAAACTTTAATTGGTATATTCCTTGTATGTTCTAAAAGAGTACACTATGAAGACACAAAAGAAAAAAAAAAAAAAAAAAAAAAAAAAAAAAAGTTAAATTCTGGCGGTTAGCATTAAGATATTCACCCTAAATTGAAATAAACAGACACAGCTTCAAAAAAACATATTTATTGCCCTTTAAAACAAGGATTCAGAGCAGATTTTACAAAACAAGAACTTTCTCACTAAGTATAGAAACCTATATTCACTAGGACTCCTCAGGACCGCAGTGCATTTTATACACGTAACATGAGAAGTTGTGGTTGGGTCTCTCTTCTATATGAATCAAGGTGTCCCGATCAAACACTAAGGCATGGCTGTGAGTCTGGAAAAAAAAAAAAAGGCTGCATATTAGTCCTATGTACAAGTCAACTGATCCTCTGTAGGTATTAGGGTCCATTCACACGTCCGTTTTTTCTTTCCTGATCTGTTCCGTTTTTTCAGGAACAGATCAGGACCAGATCTGGACCCATTCATTTTCAATGGGTCCTGGAAAAAATCGGACAGCACAATGTGTGCTGTCCGTTTCCGTTGTTCCGTTCCGCATGTCCGTTTAAATATAAAACATGTCCTATTCTTGTCCTGAAAAATCGGATCCTGGTACAATACAAAGTCAATGGATCCGCAAAAAACGGATGACATTCGGATGTCATTCCGTATGTCATCCGTTTTTTGCGGATTCCGTTCCTGGAAACACATAACAAATTTTTATTTTTATTTTTTTTCAATTTTTTTTCAAAGAAATCCAAACAACTTTATTTGATTATTGAAATGTATACATGTTCCCGTTTTTTGCGGATCCGCAAAAAACGGATGACATACGGAAACATTTTCAGGAACAACGGATCCGCAAAAAAAGGACCGTTTTTCAGGATGAAAAAAAACAGGATGTGTGAATGGACCCTTAGGCTAATTTCACACTTGCAGCAGAGGATCTCAATACCGGAAAAAATATTTTCGTTTAGACCTCATGCATTGTGAATGGAAAGAGATCCGTACAGGATGTATCAAGCTGCGGTTTTGTGTCTGGTCACAAAAATGGAAAAAAACGGATCCGGCACTAAAAACAATGTAAGTCAATGCTGACGGATCTGGTTTTTTTAGGAGCCTAAAAAAACGGATCAGTCACCCAGTGACTTTCAATGTATTTAGTGACGGATCCGTGTTTTTCGTTTTGATTTCACACCCCCGCATCCTAACGGAACAGATGTGCTGATACAGAGATCCTGATGTGCAAAGCCAAAACGGATCAGTTTAATTCCGGTATTCAGATCCTCTGCCGGATTTCAATACCGGAATTAACAACGCAGTTGTGAAAGTAGCCTTAAATGGAACAGCTTTGTCGTCATATAGACGTGAATTTGAGTCACTGCAATGGTCGCTCAGATTCCTGCCTCTGCTTGACTGCCTAATAGAAGTATGATGAATGTGAAGGGCAGGGTTCCCCATGTGTCTCCTTCTGGCCTACTGGTATAGTTAAAGGGGTTTATGACGCTAACAAAAAGGATCTTTTTTTTTTTTTTTTCTAGAAAGAGCACCACCCTTATATACAGGCCACATCTGGTACTGCAGCTCAACTCCACTGAAAATAAAATGATGTATGAACAGATTGGCAGTCTATACATTTCCAAACATAGGCTGTCAGTTGGTGACAAAAAGCACGACGGTGTCATTGGGAGTAAGCAGGGTATTCTGCTGACATCTAGTGACCGGTAATGGCAAGGAACTGAAACGTTTCTACAGCCTGACGAGAAGAATTACAGCCCCGCAGTCTGTGCGGCCCTCCACCAATGACATCTAATGAGGTCTAAAGGCTAATCTTCATTTTAAGGGTGGATTCATACATAGTTCTTTTTCTGTAATTTTTGCTAACTTTTGTAACCATTTTTTCTACTTGTCTTCAGGTGTTTTTAAACAAAATACAAGATGTTAGGCCAGACACATACGAGTGAGTTCAACGCGAGGAACTTGCAGCATGTGATCCCGCTCTGATCTCTGCTCCACTGACAGGATCGCATAGCATTATAATGATTGATAATTCTGTGTGATCCTGAGGGTCCTAGAACCCTTGTGTGACACTGACAGCATTACGTCAGTGTAATTCAGTAGATTCCAGGACTCTATGCTGTGTGATTCTGTCACAGCAGGACCTCACACTGCGCTGGTTGCCCTCACTCTCCATGGTGGTCGTCTTCAGCGTCCCGCTGTGCACTGTGTCCTGACCGCGCATAGCGCCAGGACGTAGCGCACGTAGGTGCACACTATGTTGACCTTACACTGTGTGACGTCAGGTCACACTGCAGCACGGGCTGGAAGCGATAGAGCGGTGAGTCTTGGTTCTGCACCGCCATCCGAAGCAAGCAAGGTAAGTTTGTTTATTTTTTTTAGCGTCTGATCGGAGGTCTGATAAGGGCTGGAGGGTCTGATGGGGAAGTGATTTGAGGATGCTGGAGATTGGGGGTCCGATTTGAGGCTGATGGAGGTTGGAGAGCGTCTGATCTGAGGCTGATGGAGCCTAGGGCTCTGATCTGAGATCTGATGGAAGCAGTCATTAGTATTCGGACTATAACACACGCTGCCATTCCCCCCTTCCCCTTTTGTGGGAAAAAAGTGTATCTTATATGGTAAATGTTTCGGTATAGCGCCACCTGCTGTTTGTTCTTTTTCTAATTTCTCTATGGACACACAAACTCAGTTCTATCCTTCAACAGCACCAGAAGCAGCAGACAGGACACACCCTGTGAGAAAGGGCAGACCCTGTGCTGCCAGCTTGAAAAAAATCTAATAAAGCAATTAATGGGGAGATCTGTGGATGCATGTGAGGTACAGGTCTGGTTTATTTATTTATTCTACTCACTTATCTAGCGCTGACCTATTCTGCAGCGCTTTACAGACATTAGCATCACCCTGTCCCCAATGGGGCTCACAATCTAAGTTCCCTATCCCTATGTCTTTGGAGTGTGGGAAGAAATCTGTTTCTGCCGCCCACCGCGTTCCTCCAGCCCGCCCCGCTCCTCTTGATTGACAGCCAACCTCGCTCGGTCGCTCCATCTCGAATTCCAGCACCTGCGCCATGCACTTCTGTATTCGGCGCAGGCGCAGTGACTGTCGGACCGCTCCCTGCGCCGGCATCTTTACTGCGGTCCGACAGTCACTGCGCCTGCGCCGAATACAGAAGCGCACGGCGCAGGTGCTGGAATTCGAGATGGAGCGAGGTTGGCTCTCAAGCAAGAGGAGCGGGGCGGGCTGGAGGGACGCGGTGGGCGGCAGAAATAGTGAGTAGACGGAGCCTCTAGGACCGGTGACCCCATAGCACCTAGAGGCTCATTTGCATATCAATAAAAGTATGTTTTTAAGCTTAACGGCAGCAGACAAAGGTGATACAAGAGCACTGTTAGGTAGTGCAGACACTTGCAGATCGCTAGTGTCAGTCAGCGAAAGATCTCAAAATCTGGTGGTAGAAACCCTTTAAGACCCCATCAGAGGAGAGGCAGCAAGATGAGGCACAGGGTTTGGGTGCTCGGTGCCAGTGTAGTAGAGGCACCAATAAGTTATTCTGCTTTGACCAGGGTAGGGAATATAGACACAGTGCAAGGGCAGAAAACAAAATCTTTGCCCCGGGCGAATAAGCCTAGCGATGACAGAGTAGAGTATTGTTATAGGAAACGAACTAGTACAAGACATGTGTATATTCCCTACCACATCCCAAGATTCCTGCAGTGTGATCTTCTTTAGAATCTTCCCTGTTTCGTTGCAGTATAGATCTACGTGTGCTCTGCCCTCTGCGTCTATCTGCGTCACGGCCACCACGGTCAGCAGGTCCAGCTCATCTTCATACACCACAGCCGTGAATGTCTGAACGGGACAAACACAAGTTCACAAAACATCGGACCTGAAAGTCAACTCTCTACATTATAATTATGTATTTATTGCAACAAAAAAAAAAAAACTTATATTTTTCTGTTAGGAAAGGATATTTAACCCACTTACCTCTAGATCTGGATCATCATCTAGCCTGGCATAGCGTTTTTTTACCAACCTCCCAGATGTCGTAAACGTCGCCAGTTTATTATCTGCCTAAAAAAGGTAAAAACAAGTAAAGGAGTTTCCCCTTCATAGTAAGCGATGGCATATAGAAGATTTGGGAAACGATTGCAACATAACTTTTCACTAGTTTTCATAGAGTATCTCTAGCATGTAATGGCCGTTAGCCACTTTACAGTCCACACATAGAGAAGGGGACCCCTTATATTTGAGATCGCTGGGGGTCCCAACAGACAACCCAGTGATCCGATATTTATCACCTATTCTGCGAATAGATGACAAATACTTTTTGTGACATGATCCCTTTAAAAGTGTTTTCCAGGATTTTATAACTGATGACCTGTCAGTATCTGATCGGTGGGGGTCCGACACCCAAGACCCCCTGCCAATCAGCTGTTTGAGAAGGCACCGACACTCCTGTTAGTACCGTGGTCTTCTGGCAGCTTACCAAGCATGGCGCCGTACATTGCATAGCGGCTGTGCCTAGGCCATGTGAGAAGGCCATAGTGCTGTGAGCGCCGCTGCCTTCTCAAACAGCTGATTGGCAGGGGTCCCAGGTGTTGGACCCCTACAGATCAGATATTGATGGAGATAGGTGATCAGTTATAATGTCTTCGAAAACCCCTTTAACCTCCTTCCAAGAAAACCCCTTTAACCTCCTTCCAAGGTATCTCACATACAAGGTATCTTTGCTGTAATTATTCAGCATATTAAAGTAAATATAACTTATAACAGGACTCATAGGCGGAGGTACCGCATCAGCGGTGGACTTTATTACGGATGAATAACCCTATGCATTAATAGCAATTTAGAACAAGACGTCAAATAGATTGGCTACCGGATAGTAAAAGGAACACGTGCCATCATTAACTGCGATATTTGTTTTATCACAAGAAAAATAAGTTCTGTAATTTTAAATCACATGACTTTTGTTCAGCAGTAGTGTTGAGCGAACTTGTGTTTTAAGTTCTGCGTCATCGAAGAATCCCGTTATGGATTCCGCTACCACGGACCATAACTGAATTTGGAATCCATAACGGAATTCTTAGATAACCCAAACCCGAACTTTGGACGCAGAACTTAAAACACAAGTTTGCTCAACACTATTCAGCAGCACGCATAGGCCTGCATTGTATGAGCTATTAGCCTCCTGGACCCCAAGTATCCTAGCGCCTCCATTATTTACGATCACTTGTGCAGCAGTTTTTAATGATTTTTTTTAATTCTTATTTATAATTTAGATATTTATTAATTTTATTTTAGGTAGTTGTGGGGATATACTTGTCGTTTTATATTTGCCATTGGCAAATTTTTAGCCCATGTACACTTCCAGCGCATCAACAGTCGCTGTTCCCGAAGCCGAATTTGACTGTGCCTGCACTGCTACTCGAAGCAATGGCGCAGGGTCGGACTAGATGTCCAGCCCTGTCAATCAACAGGCAGACGGGTGGCTTCTTCATCTGTGTGAACAGTCCCTCCCAGGGGAAGAGCTCCTGCTAATAGATTAATCGATTCGTTCATCGCTACTATAATCTACATAAATACAATATTCTACATACCTTAGGGTCTCTGAACGCAAGAATCACAAAGTCCTGAATGACCTCGTATTTATATGCGTCATCTTCTAGTTCCTTTAGCTTTAAAACCCTAAAACAGCAAAACAGTAAAGTGGTAACAGTAACTACATAAGAAAAAAGTCCCACTTATTACAGCCGGAGAACATACACAATTATTAGTTACACATTTGACTTGTGAACTTGCAGTAATGTTACCCAACATGAATCGCACAATAATGTAAAGACATATCCGGAAAAATCTTATTCTGTTTCCTGCAGCCAGTATGAATTATACATGCAGCAGACCCACTCTGCTTGTCGTTTGCAGCTTTTTAAACCAAATCAGATGGCAAACAAGCAACACCGTGTGTACTATCATTGGCTAAAAAAGTTTAAAGAGAACCTGTGAGCAGCTCATGTGTAAAACTAAGTACTTGCTTTAAAGGGGTTTCCGGGAGTACAATTTTGGTGACCTATAGAGGTCAAGATCTGATCATTGGGGGATGCAACACCCGGCACCGATCGGCTGTTTGAAGAGGCCGCGGCGCTCTGGTGAGTACTGCGGCTCCCTCAAAGCTTACCAAGCACAGCACCACACATTGTATAGTGGCTGTGCTTGGTATTGCAACCCCAGTCAATCCACTTGAATGGGGTTGAGCTGCACATAGGCCATGTGAACGATGGCCTAGGAAAAGTCCTCAGCGCTCACTAGTGCTCCCAGGAAACTCCTTTAATTACTGCTGCTCCTCTCATTTTTTCAGTATTTTATTTTTCCCCTGGGACAAATAGGTAATAGGCCCAGTAAGTTCTGGCATCCAATCAGGGGTGGACTGGCTATTAACCCTACAGGGAAATTTCCTGGTGGGCTGATTCACTAGGGGGCCGCCCAAACCCTCCACACAGCTGCTGTCTGGGTGCATTATGATCTGATGCTCTCAGCATTAATAATTCTAGAAGCATCAGGTATTTTGTGCTGCACTGTGGTATTTTGTTCTGTTGGGGTGGTATTTTGTGCTGCACTAAGGTATTGCTGGCAATACCTACTTCTGTCAATTTGGACCTCCCTACAACATGGGGTCACTTTATTTTATTTTTTTCCGGAGTCTGTCCTTATGTCGATATGTGAATGGTCTGGCGTTTGTCAGTGGGGCAGCTATCCAGTCTCTTCTATGAAGATGGAGTAAATTTCATCGCTCTTGTGGTGTCTAGTCAGTGCAGACGGCATCAGGCTGTCCACTTCAGTGTGACCTTTCATGAGACTATGCTGTGCACTCACATCAGCCGGGTTCTCGGGCACCTGCTGGACTGGCTGCTATGACAACGTTGACTGGAAAGCATCAGAGCAATGAAGATGACTCCACCTTTGGAGAGAAAAAAATGCCTAGCCCCTCCCCTTTGGCAAACCACCGGATCATTTACATACTGGCAACCGAACTTGCAAAGCCTGGCTCTTAGGAATGGTGGCAGGCCCAGAAAAAAAAAAAAAGATCAAGAGCAGAATACTCAGGGTAGCAGCGAAAATTAAAGGGGTTGTCCCACCAAGAACCTACCCCTATCCACAGCATAGGGAATAAGAATCTGATCCATGGGGGTCAGACCAATCACAAGAATGAGGCACAGGAATCCCCAGAATGACTGGAGCATCAGTCATGCAGGTTCGCTGCTGCTGTGGATAGGGGATACCGTATTTTTCGCCCCATAAGATGCACTTTTTTCCTGCCAAAGTTGGAGAAAGATGTCACTGCGTCTTATAGGGCAAATACTAATAAAAGCGCTTCCATTATGGAAGTGCTAATTAGTACCGGAAAACTGGGAAGCGGTGAATGCGGCATGGGGGCCTCCATCTGAGGCACGGGGGACTGATCTGAGGCACGGGGGTCTAATTTATTTTGGGGCTCTTGTCTGAGGTCTGATGGGGTGGGGAGTCATTCACATTAGGGTTTGAGCTGAGGTGTGATTTGGGGTCTAACTGAGGGTCTTATTAACATTGGGGGTTTGAGTGGGGCTGTGAGCTGACGTCTGATTAACATTGTGGTCTGATTGGTGGTCTGACCTGAGGTCTAATGAAAAAAAAAAAAATATATCTTATTGTCCTCCCCTAAAACCTAGGTGCGTCCTATGGTCAGGTGCATTTTATAGGGTGAAAAATACAGCAAGTTTTACACAGGCACTTAGCCTTACACATCAGAACTGGTGACAGGACTATTCGAAATTCCACTTACCAGATCTGATCAGGTCCAACATGGATGATTCTTTCGGAAGAATCAGGGTGAAAGTGAATCCATTCTGGTTCTAAAGAGCAGTATTTCATGTCACGCAATCCATTCTTCGCCTGAAACAATTGAATGTAATCCAAAGAGATCAAGGGCAGAGCCACAGACGTACGTGACCACAACACAGAGCTGTGTACAGAAAGTAGTACCGTGCCAGTGTCCTCCTACAGTCATGTGAGTAACTATGAAAGGATTCCTCTAAAGTAAGCTTCCTGCTTAGAGGGGCTCCGATTGCCGGGACCCCCACCCACACTTAGTTTATTAGACAGGAGCTGTGTTGCAGTTCCATGTATAGCAGGTGGATAAGTGTGCCAATGTGCAAGGAAAAGGGTGCAACTATAATTCATAGGGCCCCATAGCAAAATAAGATGGGGTCTCCACCACCTAGTGTAAGAAGTATAAGTAGCAATACTTAAAAGGTATGTATAATAGCACAAGATGTTGAAAAAGCACATTATAACAAGAAGCCATCATATTGTTATTCCCCACAAAAAGGTTCAATGTTCTTGCACTTGATAAGCCCCCCAACGTCTGGCCCCATAGCAAGTGCTATGGTTATAGTTACATCCATGGAAAAAACTATCCAGCTTTGCCCAATAAGAAACACATTGGGGGAGATTTATCAAGACCGACACTGCAGGAGCATGCGCCCAATTTAAGATGAGGTGTGCCCGTCCTCAGGCAGACCGCGCGCCCAAACAGAAATCTACGGCAGCTTCGAGCTTTAGCTTCCCATGCTTCCTATAGGAAAAGTGCAGAGGGCGGTGTAAAAACGAAGAGATGCGACTATTTTTTAAAACGTTGCAAATCCATAGTTTGCGACTTTTCAGGCACAAGGGAGATAATAAATCTCCCCCACTGTCCCAGCAATAAAGCCCTAAACACACAATAAAACATGCATAATATCTAGGACAAACACTGGCTTTGATTACATTGCTCTCAAACGTGCAGATTATTTTACCAGGCGGTGGTCGTCCATGCAGCGGATCTGATAGGTTCCTCTCTCTTTTCTCTTATTGGGTGTAATGATATAATGCCAGGGATGTCCACCAACTTGAAATGCATTTTCAAGACAAGGCACTTCAAACAAAATGGGGGGTCTTTCTAAAAAACCAAAAATGTCACCAGGCAAATTACTGTGACGTTTACGAGAATAATTTATAATATTCAGTAGCTCATCGGTCTTGAAGGGTCACTGAGCTTTTACAGAAGTTTTCCATAACAGTTTCCACAACTTTGCCTACCCCGGGCAGCGGCACTCGAGGATTATTTCGATCTCATTTGGCTGAGATCGGAATGACCCCTTAGTACAACTTTAGACACCCCAGAGGAGGTCACCTGTGGGCTTGGTTTTTGCATAAGAAAAGTCATGCTGGACCCTTAGATCATCATAATTCCTGAATACTTCCACCACTTGATATCTCAGTTACTAAGTTTGCAAACTTCCCATCACTTGATTTAGGAATCGTTAGCGGTGGAATCTCCGGTCAGGTCTATGGGACGTATCAGAAGATGTAAGGTGATCTCAATTAGCACACTATAACAAAAAGATGCAAAGAAAATAAAAACAGTTCAGTACCTGTCAAAGCGATGTTGCAGGGGATTCCAAATGGAAAGTCTCCTACTCTGCCGGTTTCACCTCTCCAGTTGCAGGTCTCCCCTATGACACACTGCTGCTGCATACACTGAAAAGATAATTTGCTGGGAGGACAGTGCACCTTGGCATGGCAAGACGTAAAGGTACAACTGAGATCATTTATATGACTAGGACGCTGGACAAATGATTGGCTGAAGTGGAATAGTGACTTGTTTCTGAATACTGGAGCTCGTGCACATGGAAATATTTATCCAAAAACACAAACTACATATAAGGCATTTGTGTGTATTTATTTTTTATGGAATATAATCCCATTCCTTGTCCCAGGGACAAACATGTTAGAGAAAGTAATAAAGACTGATTATTTCAAACGCTTTGGGGTAAAAACTTGTCAAATCTGGTGCAAAGGAAAAGTGAAGCAGATGCTCCTTGTGATTGGTGCTCTGTTTTCCTTTGGACCAGTTATGATAAATCTCCCAAAAGTCTCTAAAACATTATCTCTGCCTAGCTAGCCACCAATTTTTTTTTTTATTCTTCCTATGCAAGCCTAGGTGTCTCCATGGTAACAGACTACAAACAAACTCTATGTAGTCCGATCCTGCAGTCTGTTAACCCCTGATTGGAGATGGTGCTAGGGGGTCGGACCCACACTAATCAAACCGTTATCACCTATAGCGTGGATTTTCAATCTTGCAACAACCGTCCCTCTTTAACTTTAAAGGGCTTCTGTCCCCCCCAAAAAAATTTTTAGTTTTTTTTGTTTACTTATAATCCCTATACTGCGATTTATGCCTACATAATCTAATTAATCATTTTGGTTCAGTAGATTGTATTAAAAACGTACTTTTAAAATATGCAAATTACCTTGCTACCAGCTGGTAGGGCGGCTACTTGCTGGTAGCAGCCGCATCCTCCGATCCTAAAGACGCCCCCTCCTCATGTTTTAACATAATCTACTGAACCAAAATGATTAATTAGATTATGTATGCATAAATCGCAGTATAGGGATTATAAGTAAACAAAAAAAAACTGTTTAGTGGGGTGACAGAAGCCCTTTAAGCTTGTCAAACTCTAATCGGAGAAGAAGACTAAAACATCTGACATCATTAAAGAGAAGCATTCTGCTATAAAGTCACAGATTGGTGTTATCAGTCTGCACAGTCAGACGCTATAAAATCATGTGCTGCCAGTGTCAGACTGACACTTCCAACTGGTAACACCCATCTGGACCTTTCACTGCCACCTGGAAGCCATTCATACATAACTTCTAGTAGGAATAATAAAGGAATGGAACTTCATAGAGTCATAAGGACAGATGCTCCACAATTATTATTACATGGGGAATGCAAGTAGTTACTAAAACAGACATGTCAGGAGAGGTGACTGGTCATCGTTAAAGGGCCTTTAAGACCATAGTAGGGTATAGGGGTGATACAAGTTTGGTTCAGTAGGTGAAGGGGCGGCGTTTGAGATATGACATGGAAGCTACAATACGCCACCTCATATGTCATAATTAAGCTCTTATTTTTTCACATACCTCTTTAGCAATTTTCTCAAAACTGTAGAGACGAACGAGACCAGGACTGTGCATTACAATTAACATGCCATCAGAAATCATGGCGTCGCTCACATTAGATCCAAAAACCTGTTTAAGACCAGAGAAAGCAATAAGGATGGATTTAGAGTTACTAAATTGTCTTTACTTGACTTAAGGGTGTATTACATGGGCAGATTTTCTGCCCGATGATCGCTCAGTGTAATACTGCTGCCGATTGCCCGATGAACAAGTAAGCGCTCGTTTATCAGGCAATTGTGATTTTTAAGCACGCTTAAAAATCATTGGTTTGCCGGCGGCGGACCGCACTGTCTGATTACAATCTGCATCAAGCAAACCACTCGACAGCAGGAGGATGAGCGATGGCATAACGATGCATGTAAGAGCAGCGGTCTCCTCTGCTAGCGAGCAGGAGATTGCCGGGAAGGAACGCTTCCCTCCCCATAATCGTCTGCCTGATCGGGGTGACTACACCCTTTACTCTGCACTTTAATTACTAATTGCTGTAACTGAGACTGCACTGGAAAAAAAACAATGTCATGGCTCCCTGCACTGCCGGTGTGTCCGGAGTCGGAATGCAGAGATTACTGGACACAATTGATTTACGATTTGACCAACTGGATGAATCTGCTTTATAAAAGACTTCTGCAGCATTTGCTAAAACAGCAGATCAGACCCATATACTTCTGCTAAGTAGATGAAACATAACATATGGGGGGGATTCATTAAGACGTGCACTGGAGTAAGATGCGCCACATTTATTATGACATGCAAGCCTCTTAATAAATTTGGCGCATTTTCTGGCAGGATGTGTACCCAAAAAGCCACCAGAACAGCTATGAGATGGAAGAGATTTGTGCTATAATTTACGTCAGTACGCCGGGGGAAATTATAGTAAATCGGCCACCTTTTCCAAAAGTGGCCTTAGCCTTAGGTGTAAAATAGAAAAAAAAATCTAAGATTTTTCGCTTTCTAACTTACCTCCATGGTTTATACTTTATATTTCAGAATCGGGTTTTTCCACCAATAACATCCATCATCTGCACACAGGTCAACCCGATCCCTCCTGCTTTTTACCAAATTGCACCCCTTCGAGGAGCACTAATTTATTTATTGTAGTGTAGGCCCCTTTACTATACAAATAAGCACAGCGCATCTGTAATAAACTGGTAGAAAGGAATGAGCAATGGCTCGTGTACTACTATGGCTGTGCCTGAATTCTGGCGTCATTTGTGCCAAATTTGGTGCATTTTTGACACATCTAATTTTTTAAACATATTTAAGATAAAGCGGATAAGCAAAAAAGAATAATGCACTGTGCCTGGTCCTCCAAAGGGGGCATAGCTTCACGGGAGGGAGGTGTGCTCTCACAGGGAACGGGATGTTGCTTAAGATGCAACTTTTTCTGCCAAAATTCTGGTGCAAAGTAAGCCAACCAATAGGAAGTGTAAGGATAGAGAAAGGGGGAGATTTATTAAAACAGGCTTATTTGCCCACAGCAACCAATCACGTTCCACCTTTCATTTTTTTGGAGCTCCTTTGGAAAATGAAAGGTGGAATTTGTTTGGTTGCTATGGGCAACTAAGCCCGTTTTCCTGTACACCATCTTTGATAAATCTCCCCATAAGTGTCTAGCCATGCACCAAATTTATCATCCAGCCTGAGTCGTAGTCATAAATCTGGTGCATCTTTAGGCTGCCTGTCTAATGGTAGATTTACATGGGCTGACAGTCGGGCAGTTAATCGGGGACGAACATTACTGCAACTGTTCGTTCCCAACAATCTGCCCATCTAAGGCCCCTTTCACACGGGCGAGTTTCCCGCGCGGGTGCAATGCGTGAGAGGTGATCAACGGCAGGAAGTATACAGTGCCAGGCACGCCCTCTTGTGGTCAACCACTGATTCAACACAGAACCCAGAAGACACGGAGTCACCTACTGATAAAATGGAACAAGTCACCTCCAAAAACCATCCCAAGCCGCCAGCAGTATCTGACAGCAGCCAGCTGCGTGTTTCCGACAATGATTTTCTTCCTGAAGGCAGATGAAGCAAAAGCTCAGAAAACGTTCTTTTATTCTCTGCCCGAGTGATTTTCTAGTCAGGCTTCAAGTGAAGGGGGCAGCGGTCTCCTTGCTTCAAGTCACAGTAACCGCGCCCCCTTCCCTGCCCCTTCGCTGTGACTGACAGGCGGCTGTTCGGCAAAGGCAGCCGAACTCTCCTGCATAAGCGCTGTCAGTCACAGCGAAGGGGCAGAGAAGGGGGCGCGGTTATCTTGACTTGAAGCAAGGAGACTGCTGCCCCCTTCACTTGAAGCCTGACTAGAAAATCACTTGGGCAGGGAATAAAAGAACGTTTTCTGAGCTTTTGCTTCATCGGCCTTCAGGAAGAAAACGATCATCGGAAACACGCTGCTGGCTACTGTCAGGTACTGCTGACGGCTTGGGATGGCTTTTGCAGGTGACAGGTTCCCTTTAAAGGAGTTTTCCCAAGACTTTTTAACTAATGACCTATACTCTGGATAGGTCACCAGTATCTGATCGGTGGTGGTCCAACACCCGGGACCCCCGCCAATCAGCTGTTTGAGAAGGCAACGGCGCTCCTATAAGCACCGCTTCCTTCTCTCTGCTTTTCCTAGGCCAGTGACGTCATGTTACATGGCCTAGGAGCAGCTCAGCCCCATTCAAAACAATGTGGCTGAGCTGCAATACCAAGCATGTACAGCGCTGCAAGAAGGCAAACAGCTGACACCTGGAACCCCCCACTGATGACCTACCTAGAGGATAGTCTCAGAAAAACCCTTTAACTATATTAGAAAACTGCACAAATAGCAATTCCACAACTGTTCCTTTCACAAGCAGGAGTGATCCAACAAACATATTTTTAAAGAAAGTCTTTAAGCAGTTGTGTAGAAGAAAAACTGCTGATAGATTCAGGCAGGAGGAGTGGTGCAAGGAGTGATGTAAAAACTACCTTTGCCATGGGCACTGCTCCCGTAAGTGCACCTTCACGTTTAGTATATGAGCCTCTCCACAGCCCCTTGCCTCTGCTGTGAGCGATGACTGTAGCATCCAACCGCTACAGCTGTCACTCAGCAGAGGAGGGGGCTTTTGAGCGGCATATAGACTGAGCATGCTGTCCGTCCCCAGTGCACTTTTTACATCATTCCTTGGATTAAAAGCAGTCACTGAGGTATGTATTACCTCCTGTCCTCTGCCCCTACATTTAGATGTCAGCAGTTTTGTTTTGAGAAAACTGCTGACAGATTCCCAGCAATCCCTGATGACCTCTGTTGGTTTGTAACTTGTCTGATCGATTGGTATCCTTGGAGATAGGTGGCTGCCATAAACCTCTGGCACCACTTACCTCCTTTGTGCTAATGAAATAACATGCAAGCATGGTTCAGCTGTTGAGTAGTTGGGCCAATCAATCATTCAGCCAACAGCTACTGCAAGAAACTGGGGAAATCTTTACCTTTTTATCAATTTCCAGAACTCCAACTAGTGAGAGCGGGAACACGTTGAATACTGCAAAGTAGAACATCACATTCCGCTGAAAGAGAAATTAAACAGCAATTAGTAAATTCAGAAAAATAAATCGGATGCATTTACTGTAAAATCAAGCAACTTTTCAAATTGTTTTCATTTAAAAATATATGTATCTCCATGGTTACAGACAGTCATATTCCTTTCTATCTGTTCCCTCCTCTCTTCCCTATCAGAAGTGACTTATGGGCTGAGACTATACATACAGATACACTGGTGTGAAGGGCTGGAGGAAGCTAAGGGAGCACTACACTTATAAACACTGGCGTTTTGGTTTCCGTTTGTGAGATCCGTTCAGGGCTCTCACAGGCGGCCCAAAACAGATCAGTTTTGCCCTAATGCATTCTGAATGGAAAAGGATCCGCTCAGAATGCATCAGTTTGCCTCCGATCAGTCACCATTCCGCTCTGGAGGCTGCTAGCAGCGTTTTGGTGTCAGCCTGACAATGCGGAGGCAAACGGATCCTGACACACAATGTAAGTCAATGGGGATGGATCCGTTTTCACTGACAATCGAAAACTGATCCGTCCCCCATTGACTTTCAATGGTGTTCAAGATGGATCCGTTTTGGCTATGTTACAGATAATACAAACGGATCCGTTCTGAATGGATGCATGCGGTTGTATTATATGAAGAGTAGCGTTTGCGCAGATCCATGACGGATCCGCACCAAACGCGAGTGTGAAAGTAGCCTTACAGCTATACGTTCAGTGTACTGAATGCTCATATTTGTAAAATGACACAAGATTTTATTTATGTTATTTGGACTAACATAAGAGCAGACCTGTCCTCAAGGTATGTTGCCCTTAAACAAGTCAGCATAGTGCGATGACAGACCCACCTGTAACAGGTTCTCTCATTACAACCTATAATTATATATTTGTCTGTAGATATAAATGTCTGATGGGCAAGCGTCCGACCACTTGGGCGCCTGCCAATCACAAGAACGTGGGCCCTTGTTCTTCTGTTTGAATGCAGCGGAGGACACACATGCATGCTGCCGCTCCATTCAGCTCTAAGGGGCTGCCGGAGATAGTCGAGCGTTTGTACTCAGCTGTCTCTGGCAGAGGTGAACAGCGCGGCAGCAGGAATGCATGCGTGCCACCCCATTCAAACAGGGACCACGGGCTCCTGCGCTCACAATCGGCGGGGCCCTAGCAGACCCCTGACGATCAGACACTTATCGTCTATCCTGTGGATGATTTGTCTTAAAAGGGGTTGTGCAGACAGTAATATTGAGGACTTCATTCATCAACATCTGATTGGCTGTGGTTCTGGGGTTTAAAGAGGATACAGGCATTAGTATGATCGATCCTTCCTCTTCCAGATTACACTGCATGTCATTTTTCTTGCAGCAGCGGAGTATAATTACAAGTGCTTGTTCCATTAAAATTAATGCAACAAGCACCTGTAATTACTCGGCGCCGCCGACACAACATGCAGCGTAATGTTGAAGAGGAAGTAGCGCTGGTATGAATGCCGCCTCCTCTTCCAACCCCGGACCCCCAACCAATCAGATATTGATGACCTATCCGGAGAATAAGTCATCAATATTACTGGCTGCCCAACCCCTTTAATGTGACAACCTCTTTGAACATACTGCTCAGTCGCACTATGCCAACATGTAGTGTACCCTAATAGGGTAAAATTGCAATAAAACATGTAGGTGAGAAAAGCACAACTCAGGCAGCAACATGACATAGGATGCAATAAAAGATGCACGTGCTTACAAATATCACATACCTCATTTTCAGAAACACTATTCTTCTGAATGGACTTTACCACTAATGTCTCTTGGTGGACGTTCCATGTAATATACCTGTTGTTAAAAAAAAAATCTATAGAATAATATTGTTTCCCTGTGAATGAAGTCAAAGTCCTACAGCACAAGACATAAACCGCACATATGAGTAAAATCAAAAACAATTACTGACACCTGGGGGTAATAAGGCAACTTTAAGTCAAAATATAGCTCAGCCCTCCAAAACCCCTTCACATTTAAAGACATTTAAAGGCTACGTTCAGATTCTGTTATTGACTTAATAATAATAAACTTTTTTGCAATAGGTTTTTATTTAAAATATTGCACTTTTTGGCTTTTACAGCTGCTATTGTCACACTATATAGCAGATGCAGTAAGCTGTTCTGTGATAAATCCACCAATGTGGCACCAATCGGACCTGGCAAAAATTTTTACTAAGCCGATTTTTGCACAAATCAAGGCTTACTGATTTATCACAGAACATCTTTCCGCAGCTGCTAAATAGTGTGAAATGTAGCAGCTGCAGAAGCCAAACCGTGCAAAAACTTATAATAAAAAACGATTACAAAAAGTTTATTAATCTGAAATACAATAATAATAATTATAATACAATAATAAATAAATCAATAATAAAAACAATTGGCGCGCTAGTTGCCCATAGCCTTTAAACTAGTTTTTTATGCGTCCCTACACACATGAATTTCACCCCTGCGCCCCCCCAAAAAAAAAGCTAGAATAAGTGTTGCGTTTTTTATGTCCACCTGTGTTTTTGAACTTTCTTTCTGCCATTTTTTTGCACTCAGTGTGGCTCTACAGTCGTTTACTGCTGCCTGTTTGTCTGACTTTGTGTTGTCTCGTCCTGTCTCTCCCCCCACCCCTCTTGTGTTTTTTCTTCTGTTGTAGGTGCCTGAACTTCCTTGCCTGTGGAGATCGTGTACCTCAGTCTTGCATTTGGTCCGTTGTTCCACTAGTGTAAAGCCACCGACACGTACGGATTCCCTTGGTGAGCTGTGCCCTGCACATATTATATATCACATACCCTCCTGGTGCGGTGCATAACCTTCAAAGGGCACATGTCAAAGGGCTCAACTCCAACGCCAAGAGAAAACTCTTGCTTTTGGAACTGAAATCCCTTAAAGCGGACATTGTGATCTTACAAGAGACACATTTTGATGGCAGCTCTTCCTTCCAGTTTGCCTCTCATCTGTACCCTATTGCTTATTCGGCTACTCATAGCCGTCGGAGGGCGGGGGTTGCCATCTTGGTGTCTGCACAGTGTCCCCTTAAAATTGAATCCTCAATTCTAGACCCGCAGGGGCGTTATATTGTTCTCCGTGGCCACTTAGCAGATAAACCCATTACCTTATGTAACCTCTATGCCCCAAATACCTCACAGATCCGCTTTCTTGGCGGAATCTTCCGCAAGGTTTTTTGTTGAGTGCGTGGACTCTTTGGAGCCCTTGGTCCTTTTGGGTGGGGACTTTAATGCAGTGTTTTCTGAATCGATGGACCGCCTGGCGCTACCGGGCAGAACGGTACATTCAACACAGCAGTGCTTAGCTAGGGACTTTCGTAAACTGGTACGGAAATACTCCCTATACGACCTCTGGCGCCTCACTTACCCCACTGATAGGTCCTTCTCCTTTTACTCTGCCCCACACGGTTCCCACACCCGTATTGATTATCTCTTTGGTACCATTTCGACCCTCAGGTTATTGGAGGGAGCGGACATTGGCCAAATCAACTGGTCTGACCATGCTCCTGTACTGTTTGACATTAGTAGCGGTTCGGGCCATGTTCGCCAATGCCACTGGAGACTTAAAGGGTTTCTACCACTTTGATTTCACATAATTAGGTGTCAGACACTAGCGATCCGCTAGTGTCTGCTCTGCCAAACTATCCTGCTATAATAGCTTTTGGGGCAGCCGTTTACCTAAAAAAAGAACTTATATTGATATGTAAATGACCCTCTAGGTGCTATGGGGGTGTCATTAGCACCTAGAGGATCGGTCTACCTTCTCAAGATGCCGCCGCCCAGTGCCTCCCTCCAGCCCGCCCATCTGCTTCAGAATGCATCAAACGGACGACTTCACGCGCATGCGCCGTGCGCGGCTGTATTCGGCGCATGCGCAGTGAATGTCCGACAGCTTCCCTGCTCAGACATCTCCACTGCGCCTGCACCGATGACGTCATAGTGCTCCATCGGCGCAGGCGCAGTGGAGATGTCTGAGCAGGGAAGCGATCGGACATTCACTGCGCATGCGCCGAATACAGCCGCGCACGGCGCATGCGCGTGAAGTCGTCCGTTTGATGCATTCTGAAGCAGATGGGCGGGCTGGAGGGACGCGCTGGGCGGCGGCATCTTGAGAAGGTAGACCGATCCTCTAGGTGCTAATGACACCCCCATAGCACCTAGAGGGTCATTTACATATCAATATAAGTTCTTTTTTTAGGTAAACAGCTGCCCCAAAAGCTATTATAGCAGGATAGTTTGGCAGAGCAGACACTAGCGGATCGCTAGTGTCTGACACCTAATTATGTGAAATCAAAGTGGTAGAAACCCTTTAATGACACCCTCCTGAAGCAGCTAGGGAGGAACTCTGCAAGCACCTGAAAACGTACTTTGAACTGAATGAGGGATCGGTAGGGGATGTCCGTACTTTGTAGGAAGCACATAAGGCGGTCACGAGGGGACATTGTATTGCAATAAGCTCAAAACTAAAGAAGGACTCGACTGCCTTGGTCAAGACCCTTACCTCTCATTTGCGAATCCTAGAAAACAAGATGGCTGCTCAACCCTCACGCTGCACACTGAGACGAATTGTTGACACTAGGGCCCAATTAAAGAGTCTAGCTTTAGGTCGTGTTAATAAGTTACTACTTTACACACGACAGCGTTACTACGCCTGGGGGAACAAACCTCATACTTTGCTGGCCAGACAACTCAGGAACCGCAATCCCCAAACGGGTCCTAATGCTATTAGGGGGAATGACGGAACGATCCACTATGACCCCAGAGTGATAGCAGAGAGGTTCTCGTCCTACTACTCTTCCCTGTACAATCTACCCTCCGATCTCCCCTCGGATGAGAGGCTTAGAGATAGTACACTCGAGTCATATTTGGCCTCCTGTCACCTCCCTACCATATCGGCTTCTGATCTTGCTGCCCTTAATAGTCCGATAACACCGGAAGACATAGGGAGAGTGGTGTACTACCTAACCTGAGGGTAAATCCCCAGGACCTGATGGGTTCTCGTATAAATATTATAAGACTTTCAAGACCGAACTAATCCCTCACTTAGTAACCCTCTTTAATCATTTTCTAGCTGGAAACGCAGTACCTGCCCCAATGTCTCACTCCTATCTCACAATGATTCCGAAACTTGGGAAAGACCCCCACGAGTGCCAAAATTACAGGCCCATTGCCCTGCTTAACTCAGACCTCAAGATTTACACCAAGGCCCTGGCCTCCCGACTAAACGTTTTTCTCCCCTCCCTGATCCACAAAGATCAGGTGGGATTTGTCTCAGGCCGTCAGGGGGCTGATAACACACGAAGAAGCATTGACTTGATAGATGTCATATCTCGCTCGGGTGAGGAGGCGCTACTTTTTAGTTTAGACGCAGAAAAGGCGTTCGACCGTTTAGGTTGGCCTTTCCTTTTTGCTACCTTGCAGGCTTATGGCCTTTCTGGTCCCTTCGTTAGGGCCATTTGTAGCCTATACTCCTCCCCCACAGCGACAATCAAACTACCTCATGCTCAATCTCGACCCATACGCATTGCTAATGGGACGAGACAAGGGTGCCCCCTATCTCCTCTATTATTTGCCATATGTATTGAACCCCTGGCAGCCAAAGTCAGGGCATGTCCAGACATCAGAGGCGTTATGGTCAAGGACAGGGAGTTTAAGCTATCGCTATATGCAGATGGCATCCTTCTTACCCTCACTAAACTTCATATTTTCGGGGTATAGGGTCAACAAACTGAGGCCCTCCCTCTTAATATTTCTCAGGCGGCCCTGAGCTTTCTTAGGGTTAACTTCCCTTTCCACTGGAAGGCGGATTCGCTGCGATATTTGGGTGTTGACCTTACGCCCCGATATGGGGACCTTTACAAAGCTAACTTCCCACGCATATATGCAGAAATCAGGGGTCTCCTGGACAAGTGGCACTCTCTCCCACTCTCTCTCATGGGACGTATTGCCGCGACTAAAATGACGACCTTACCCATTGTAGTTCCCCTCAAGGATCTGAGGTCCATTCAATCTCACCTCCTCAGATTCATATGGGCGGGGAGACTTCATAGAATCCCAAGGTCAGTCCTTCTATCCAGTAAGCGTCAGGGTGGACTGGGGTTACCAGATCTGTCCAAATATTACTGGGCAGCCCAACTACGTTCTATCACGGCTTGGGCTTCCTTGCACCCGTACTCTGTCTGGATGCAGATAGAAAGACTCTGGCTAGCTCCTACACATCCTAACTCTATGCTATGGTCCGGTCCTCACAAGACCCTACCTGTAAGGGACCTCTTAGGGCCCATGGCTTGCACTAGACTCATATGGCAACTGTGTAGTGGTAGGTTCCCTCTGGTTTCTAGCCAATCCGCTATGACCTCCTTTTTGTATCACCCTATGCTCCCTACTAGTCTTACCACGTCCGTGTCGAGACCATGGTTTCAGCAGGGAGTGTTTTGGTTTGCAGATATTGTGGACCCCTTCACTAGGGACCTCATGCCGATTTCCACCCTCCAAACCAAATATGATCTCCCCTCTTCCTCCAATTACTTTTATATCCAGATCAGTCACTTTGCACAGTCCATTTTTTCAGGGGTCACAGTCTCCCTCCCGACTCCCTTTGAACGCCTTTGCAGGGAAGGAGTACACGCGAAGGGTCTAATTTCCCTGACTCCCTTCCCTGATCGGGTTTAAAGGCATTCCTACATGGTGCGGTGGGAGAGGTACCATAGGGAAGGCCTTACCAGACGCACTCTGGCACCTTATATGGAGGAGAGCAGCGAAATCCTCTATGTCGGTACTAAATCAGGAGAACCAATATTAAATCTTAATGTACTGGTACCACACTCCTGACCTCCTCCGTAGAATGAACCCAATAGTCCCGAGAGATTGCTGGAGGTGTGGGTTGCATAGGGGTACATTGCCTCATATTTTCTGGGGCTGCCCCAAAATACGCCCCTATTAGACTGAAGTAGGCACCCTCCTGAGTAATATTTTCGCACTGGAAATCCGACCTGACCCTATGTCCTTCCTGCTTAATGTGGTCCCCATTCAAGTTAAAAAACACTCACTTAAGTTATTACTATTAATACTAACAGCAGCCTGTTGTTTAAGCTCCCCATCTTGGAAAAGCCCTGATCCACCACGGGTTTCTATTTTGTATGCTAGGGTGACAGAGGTCCGAACAATGGAATAGTCCACGGCTATGTTTAAGGACAAAATTGTACTCTTTAACGCCATATGGGACTTGTGGGATAACTACTGGGCCACGAGGCAACCTTAACGACCTTGTGAGAAAGATGTGTCCCCCCCCCCATTGTGTCATTGTCTATGTTATTTGTCTTGTCTTTTGGATATTAGTTTGATGAAGCATTACCTATTGAGAAGCTCTGGGCTCTCGGGCATCTAAGACACCTTCACTACTACTTGATGTCTTATTGGTTCTAGGATTTGCTGCTCAGTAGTCCTATCTTGGACTGATTAAAGATAGACACAGTTTCTCTTAGTTCACTTTATTGTTATGTTACTGCTCGGTTTTTCATTTTCCATCATCGCATATTATCGAGTGTTATAATGCTCAATCAACATGAATGGGATGCTTTACATGTTTCATCCTTTACCTTGTACTATTGTGCATGAATATATTGTAGATGTGCATTGTCATTTATATATTCTTTAATAAATATACAATTATAAAAAAAAAAACAGCAGTAGCAAAAAAAATAAAGCATACGTGTTTTATATTTCCCAGACTTTCTGTAGCTGCCATTTTTTACAGTAAATAACGCACCATAAAAATAATTCCTGTGCTAAAAATGCTGAAAAAAAAAATGTGAGTGTGCAGAAAAACGCCACTAAAAACCTGTGTGTGAATGCTGCCTGTTATAGATATTTTGCTGGGTTACCTGAATTTTCTGTACGATCCAAGGTAGACCCTCTGTAGAGTTTCCCCAGTATCAGCAGCAATACGAAGCAACCAGTTGTGGCCAGTCACAGCAATGAGTGAAGGAGTATAGTCGGAAGCCGTAGCAAGAGGTTCCCCCTGAAGAGCAAGATCAAATTGGAAATCCCACCTTCAATATTAAAGAGGTTGTCTCATCTAAGACACTGAATATCATTGGGATATGCCATGAATGTCAGATAGGTGCAGGTACGTTGAAGTGACGGGGAGCGCAAGAGCGCCACCCTCCATTCACCGCTATGGGTGTTCCAACAATAGCTGGCTTGGCTATTTCCGGCAGTCCCATATAGATCAATGGAGAGGTGGCAGTGCATGTGCGGTGTGCTCTCCATTCACCACTATGGGAATTCCGAAAATAGCCTGCTCAGCTACTTTTGGAACTCTTAGGCCCCTTTCACACGGGCGAGTATTCTGCGCGGATGCAATGCGTGAGTTGAACGCATTGCACCCGCACTGAATCCTGACCCATTCATTTCTATGGGGCTGTGCACATGAGCTGTGATTTTCACGCATCACTTGTGCGTTGCGGGAAAATGCGCGATTTTTCCACGCGCGTGCAAAACGCATTACAATGTTTTGCACTCGCGCGGAAAAATGGCGCATTTTCCCGCAACACAACAGCATCTTATCCGGGCAAAAAACATGGCGCCTGTGTGAAAGAGGCCTTATAGTGGTGGATGGTGAGCATCCGCGTATGCGCAATGTGCTCTCCTTCACTTTGGGGACCCTGCACTGGAGAAAGGAGCAGGACATCAAAGGGCCTGTTAGAGACGTACTCACCAATGGGCACTCACACAGCATCGCATCTTCAATTTTCTCTGACATTACACATCTGGGCATTTCATAAAGCATTTGTGGTTTTGTAACAATACTGTAATAAAAGTGATTAATAATAATCATTTTCTATAACTTAATACACACTTTATTTAACACAGACAAGTTTTGACATGTGCATCTGAACTTTTAACATTCTGAGAGACTAATAATAAAATCTGCTAACATGATGACTACTGTATCTCAATCTTCCAGAAACATAGGGGGTCATTTATGAAACAGGAATACGCCTAGATTAGGCGTATATCTGGCGCAGATTGCGGCGCAAAAGGTCCCTTGCACCGCAATCTGCGACTTCTCCCCACTCACACCAGGTCTAAAAAAGTGAGTGTAGCGGGGAAGGGATATGAGGCCCGTCTCATTTACAGTTTTCTACGCCTGTTTTAGGCTACTTTCACATTAGGGTTTTCAATTCTGCTATTGAAATTCGTCATAAGATCTTAATAGCGGAAGAAAATGCTTCAGTTTTGTCCCCATTCATTGTCAATGGGGACAAAACTGAACTGAACGAAACTGAATGCACCAAAATGCATTCCGTTCCATATGGTTGCGTCTGCAAGCAGCGTTTTTCTGTACGCAATGTGTTATGGAGCAAAACGGATCCGTCCTGACACACAATGTAAGTCAATGGGGATGGATCAGTTTTCTCTGTCACAATAGAAAACAGATCCGTCTCCATTGACCATTGACTTTCAATGGTGTTCTAGACGGATCTGTCATGGCTATAGAAGACATAATACAACCGTATCCGTTCATGACGGATGCATGCGGTTGTATTATTGTAACGGAAGCGTTTTTGTAGATCCATGACGGATCCACAAAAAACGCTAATGTGAAAGTAGCCTTAGACATAGAAAAGGGTCTAAATGTCAGACATCAAGAAAGCTGTCTTACATTTAGAAGCGGAGCCTCTTCATAACTCCGCCACCTATAGTGGATATTAAGACCAACATCTAAAACGCCGGTCTTGAAAAACATGCCTTATAATTTGCTAAAAAGAAAAAACAGCCATATTTGCTGACGCAAAGGCTGTTAAAGAGGTTGTCCCCTGATTTAAAGGGGATTTGTCACTTCTGACATGTCAGTTTTAGTAACTACTTGCATCCCTCATGTAATAATGTCACACCTGTGACAGGTGTTAGAAGGTCTGAAAGATTATCTACACATTAGTGATCTGACAGCCTCTTTTGGTTTCACTTTGTCTGTGTGTTGCTGGTATGTCCACACCTCCTGTTCAGGTGTGGATCATGTGACCTTTACCTCTCCCTATTTAGTCTGACTTTTCCCATCACTTCTTGCTTGGGATAGCTTAATTTGGTTTTGGAAGAGCTGGAGTGTGGTTCATGTTGAAGTCCTGTTCATCCATCATCCTCATCCATGTTCCGCTTGTTGTGTTTTGTATTCCCCCCCTCCCCCTGGATGTTTACTAGGCCTCAGCAAGACGCTGGTTCCTTCACCAGGGAAGGAACGGGTTGCCTCTGCCCTGTCATTACCTTTAGGGCATCCAAGGGTCACCAGGGTTTTCCAGGTTCCTGTGTATGGGTATCTCTACCATCGAGAGGTGCCCATACGGATAGGAGTTAGGGCCAGGAGCAGAATTTTATAGGTGGTGACCCTTTTCCTTTCCTAGCGATGAGGCCTAGTGTCTTTCCCATTCCTTCTTGTTATCTTTTTGTGTTTTCCCCTACTACATCCGTGACAAATAACAATTCTGGAGCATCTATTCTTATGACTCTATGTTTTGCTATTCATCTTTTATTTCTACTACGCCATTCATGATTGAATTGCCAGAAGTCTGCAATAAAGGATGCACAGACTGAGACTGGCAGCACTGACTGGAAAGTCTTGACTGTGCAGAGAGACCCCCCCCCCCCCCAAACTGGTAACACCCAGCTGGACCTTCACTGACGACTTCTGGCAATTCATCCAGCATAGAGTTATATGAATAGATGCTCCAGAATTGTTATTAAGAGGTAATGCAAGTAGTTACCAAAATGGACATGTCATGAGAGATGTCCTCTTTAAATTTAGGCCATATCCAGAAGATAGGGGATAACTGTCAGTTTGGTGGGGGGCAGTCTGCTGAGAAAAGGACCCTAGGGGTACGTGGCTCTCCTGAGGTGGACATTACTGTTTTATGGGTATGTTACTTCATGGTGTGAGGTATTTTCTTGCATAAGTGGTTGGTGCCTGCATATGCCATCTTTGGTACACTTGGCCATTCGCTATATGTTTATAGGGAGATCGCTCTTTGTATTTACTTGTTGAGATCTCTCTTCTTCATAGATTTTCTGTTCACTGACCGTGGGCACGGCGATTTAAGTGACCGATCTATATACATATATACAGTACAGACCAAAAGTTTGGACACACCTTCTCATTCAAAGAGTTTTCTTTATTTTCATGACTATGAAAATTGTAGATTCACACTGAAGGCCTCAAAACTATGAATTAACACATGTGGAATTATATACATAACAAAAAAGTGTAAAACAACTGAAAATATGTCATATTCTAGGTTCTTCAAAGTAGCCACCTTTTGCTTTGATTACTGCTTTGCACACTCTTGGCATTCTCTTGATGAGCTTCAAGAGGTAGTCACCTGAAATGGTTTTCACTTCACAGGTGTGCCCTGTCAGGTTTAATAAGTGGGATTTCTTGCCTTATAAATGGGGTTGGGACCATCAGTTGCGTTGTGGAGAAGTCAGGTGGATACACAGCTGATAGTCCTACTGAAAAGACTGTTAGAATTTGTATTATGGCAAGAAAAAAGCAGCTAAGTAAAGAAAAACGAGTGGCCATCATTACTTTAAGAAATGAAGGTCAGTCAGTCCAAAAAATTGGGAAAACTTTGAAAGTGTCCCCAAGTGCAGTCACAAAAACCATCAAGCGCTACAAAGAAACTGGCTCACATGCGGACGGCCCCAGGAAAGGAAGACCAAGAGTCACCTCTGCTGCGGAGGATAAGTTCATCCGAGTCACCAGCCTCAGAAATCGCAGGTTAACAGCAGCTCAGATTAGAGACCAGGTCAATGCCACACAGAGTTCTAGCAGCAGACATCTCTAGAACAACTGTTAAGAGGAGACTGTGTGAATCAGGCCTTCATGGTAGAATATCTGCTAGAAAACCACTGCTAAGAACAGGCAACAAGTAGAAGAGACTTGTTTGGGCTAAAGAAAACAAGGAATGGACATTAGACCAGTAGAAATCTGTGCTTTGGTCTGATGAGTCCAAATTTTAGATCTTTGGTTCCAACCACTGTATCTTTGTGCGACGCAGAAAAGGTGAACGGATGGACTCTACATGCCTGGTTCCCACCGTGAAGCATGGAGGAGGAGGAGTGATGGTGTGGGGGTGCATTGCTGGTGACACTGTTGCGGATTTATTCAAAATTGAAGGCATACTGAACCAGCATGGCTACCACAGCATCTTGCAGTGGCATGCTATTCCATCCGGTTTGCGTTTAGTTGGACCATCATTTTTTTTAAACAGGACAATGACACCAAACACACCTCCAGGCTGTGTAAGGGCTATTTGACCATGAAGGAGAGTGATGGGGTGCTGCGCCAGATGACCTGGCCTCTACAGTCACCGGACCTGAACCCAATCGAGATGGTTTGGGGTGAGCTGGACCGCAGAGTGAAGGCAAAAGGGCCAACAAGTGCTAATCATCTCTGGGAACTCCTTCAAGACTGTTGGAAGACCATTTCAGGTGACTACCTCTTGAAGCTCATCAAGAGAATGCCAAGAGTGTGCAAAGCAGTAATCAAAACAAAAGGTGGCTACTTTGAAGAACCTAGAATATGACATATTTTCAGTTGTTTCGCACTTTTTTGTTATGTATATAATTCCACATGTGTTAATTCATAGTTTTGATGCCTTCAGTGTGAATCTACAATTTTCATAGTCATGAAAATAAAGAAAACTCTTTGAATGAGAAGGTGTGTCCAAACTTTTGGTCTGTACTGTACATCTTTACTTACGGCCCCATTCTTAGGGTATCGATAGTCATTCCCTGTGCTCTTATAGAGATATGCACTTGCACTTTGATATGATCTAGATACTCGTGATACTTGTGTGATTTTTGTGTATATCAGTGTACTTAGTGTATATTCCAGCCAATTGTGGTTGCTTTATTGCCCTCTACCTACTGGTTTATTGTGTCATGTCCTCTCAGGTGTAGTCTACTTTTTTCTCTGATGTATTACATCATATATATTTTTTTATGAGAATTATTGAATAAAGTATATTTACATTTTGCTACTAAAGCCGTTTAATCTCAGTTTATCCTTTGTTTGTGTATGTTGATGTACACTGAGTGGGTACGTTACTGTAGGGTACTCTTTTCACATAGGATCACTATATGTGAATGTAAATCTATGTGTATTTTGTGACCGATATTGTTTAATCACTGAGAAAAGGACCCTATAGACTCCTAATCCTCCGCAGTTCCCAGCACTAGGCTCGGGTCCTCCCTGCTGCGATTTGGTCACATGACTGAGATCTGCCGTATACCCACCACTGCAGTCACTGGCCTCAACAGTACAGGGCACGAGACAGCTTATACTAGTGATTGGCTGCAGCAGTTACTAGGGGTATACGGCTATGCCACTACTGCAGCTATGCAAACATGGACTGGAGATGAGAACTGGTGGGGTGATTTACTGGTGGGGTGATTTACTGGCGAGTACATGATCAATGAAAACAGAAGGGAGATTAACTGACAGGAGACAGACCCTACTAACACAAGTGTGAACAAAGTCTAGATACGTGAAGATATATAGTATATACTTACGCTTACGTTAATTACCTGCTGTAACAACAGCCAAAGTTAGCAAAATAAATTCTTCCGTTTACGTAGTTGATAGAGGACTTGGACTGCTTAGACCAGACTTTCTTAAAAGTAGTTTTTTTCTGAAAGACAAGAATTTATATTTTTATATATTTTTTTTTTTTATTGCCACCATAAAACATTTTATTGGTTGTAGATGTCAATATTTGTTTGTTTCCATTCCTTTTCCTCTGTTTGAGTATTACCATAAATCCATTACTGACATGAATGCTCAAAAAAAAATAATATAAGCTCTGAAACATTTCTAGATGACAGGATCCATAGGGAAACCTCCGCTTGTGGATGCAAGATGGGAAGCTTTTGTCTAAACTGTAAAGAGGACCTGTCGCCTCTCCTGACATGTCTGTTTTAGTAACTACTTGCATTAACCATGTAATAACAATTCTGGAGCATCTATTCCTACTACTCAATGTTGTGCCAATCCTCTATTATTTCTGATAGAGGTTATGTACGAATTCCTGGCAGGTCCAGATGGGTGGTACTAGTTGGGGGTATGTCCCTGCACAGTCTGACATTATCCAGGCAGTGCTGCCAGTGTCACACTTTGCAGGGACACCCCCAACTAGTAACTTCCATCCGGACCTTCATTGCAAACTGCTAGTAATTAATTCAAAACTTCTAGCAGGAAAAATAAAAGGTATGGCATAAGAATAGAGGCTCCAGAATTGTTGCTATATGAGGAATACAAGTGGTTTTTAAAACAGACATGTCAGGAGAGGCGACAGGTCTTCTATAACCTAAGGCTACTTTCACATCAGCGTTTTTCCTTTCCGGTATTGAGATCTATCATAGGATCTCAAAACCGGAGAAAAACGCTTCAGTTTTGTCCCCATTCATTGTCAACGGGGACAAAACTGAACTTAACCGAGTGCACCAGAATGCATTCCGTTCCGTTGCGTTCCCATGACGCACACAAAAGCACTGCAAACTGCGTTTTTGAGTGCATCAAGGGTTACTGAGCTAGACGGATCCATCATGAAAATAGGATTTTTTGTGCTTACCTGTAAAATCCTCTTCTTGAGTTCATTGGAAGACCATGGGTATAGCTGCTGCCAGTAGGAGGCGACACTAAGGAAAAAAAGTGTTTGCTCCTCCTCCCAGCTATACCCCTCCTGCAGACACTGAGCTAATCAGTTTGTACAAAAGCAGTAGGAGCAGCCAGGGGAAGCAAACAATAAAAAGGAAGAAACCCGGAGATGGGTCATCATCAAGAACCAGAAGGACCCATCTAGGAGAACCAGCAATGTACATACAGGGTGGGAGCTGTGTCCCCCAATGAACTCAGTGAGAAAAGGATTTTACAGGTAAGCACAAAAATCCTATTTTCTCCCTTGTATCATTGGGGACACAGAAAACCATGGGACGTTAAAGAGCAGCACCATGGAGAGGGAATAAGAACAGAACGAATCCAAGGCCGGTCCTAAGGCCCTGCACAGAAAAGCAGGGGAAAGACACACCAGGAACCCTGAAAAGGGACAGGAAGACCGATTCCCCGGAAGGCCAGCCAAAGAGCGGCTGAATACGCAGAGGTTCAGGCTGGGCAGAAGAAAGAACATCCCAGGGAATATAAGTCACGGCTTAGGAGACTTCAGAAGAAGTGGAGAGCACACAGAATATTCACAAGATGGACAAGAATAAAGACAAGTCAATCACCAGAAGCAACAGAGCGATTGCGGAAGATACAGGAGCGAAATACATAGCCTGGTTCCAGAGGACTGCTAAGAAGTGATGCCCATGGATCAAAACCCCAGGGGAAAAAAATAAAAATAAAAACTCAGTGGAATACTGATTGGAAGAAGACGAACAGAAAATGGCATCTGGATATCAAGGGCCAAAGAACTGCAGATGTGACAAAACTTGCCCCCCATGGGGTAAGAAGAAATACGGATGCCCGAAGGCAAAGGCCCCACACACCATAGCGGACTGCCAGAAGAGAATAACACTCCAGCGGGGTCATGACGAACAAATCAGGGCTAGAGAACCTGCAAGTCAGGCATGAGAATGGCCCACAAGAAAAAAATTCTTGAGGGAGTGGAGAAACCCAAAGGGAACAAGGCAGTGGAACTGACCCAAAATTGCCAAAAAAATTGGGGAGTAACCTGACAGGGAAAGAGTGTCCTCCGGGATCAAAAATGTCCCCTTCAGACCTACGGCCAAGGGGGTTTCTTCATAAGACTGTTCACCAAGGAAAACGCTAATGTGGTAAATTCCAAAACAAGAGAGGAGAGAAGCCGTCTGATACTCCATGGATGGCAGCCTGAACTGGCAGACCTAAACGGAAGCTGCAGAAAGGAACCAAAGATAGGAAAAATACTGCGCCAGGAAGGGAGTGTGGACGCCGAACGCCACAAAGCCCCAGAAAAAAAAAAACTGTAACAGAACAAACACCACCCGCGCAGGTACCCCACTGCAGAAAGGGGGCATACGAGAACCAAATGCTGATGCTGTCACCGTAGTCACCGCTCGCCGCAATCCGGTACATGTAAAGGTAACAAGGCACTAAGCCAGCGCTATAGAAATCGGTAGGTTATACCAGGTACAGAAAACATACTAATGGCCAGTAGAAGTGAGCAAACCCCTCAGCCGCAGCGTGTCATGGCAGAACATAAGTAAAGTGCCCCCTGTAGAAGAAGGAAATGTAGACCCGATCACAACTACAACTAGCGAGAAGGCACCATGCCTAGGAGGAATGCTGTGTAGATACCGCCGGAATGCCAGGGCCGATGCTTCACATGGAGGAAGGGGATGTGGAGAAAACCATAAATGTAGTGTCTCCCGCCCATGCGTCAGGTAAGCCGCAGTTGAAGGATGAACGCAAAAATTCCTCCTGGGAAGGGTCCCCGCAGTAGTAGCTATGGAACCGGAGTAGCCAAAATATCTATGGGCAGCGCAAAGACTGCCTCACAGGAGGGAGGCGATGGCAACAACTATGGCCTTTAGGGTCAGAGGAGAGACTCCACCTGAAAATGAGGACAACAGCAATAGCCACCAAGAATTGGTGCTAGCGCAACACTACACCTGAGAAGGAAGAAAACTGGCACTCAGTGCAGACGTTCCACCTACGGAAGGAGTGTGGACGCTGGGCGTGCCAATGACAATCAACCTCACAGGGACCCAAGGCACGGGGAAAGGTATGAGGTATACCAACGGCCTGTTAGAACTACAGGCCGACCTGGAAGACAGAGGCTGCCACTTAGGCGCCAGACACCAATCCAAACTAAGACTAAGACTATCTGAGGAAGAGGGTAGTGTGAAGCAGTCACAGTATCCAGCAGTAAATACCACCTATGACGGGGGATAAGGCAATTGTAGGTACCATGTCTAGCCAATAGGCCACCCATGGAACGGGATGCCATGCAACAAGGAACAAATGAGAGTAGTCACGGTAGACAATGTTGAAGCAATTACTCCACCCAAGAAATACGGATAATGTAATAGGAGGAACAGTTTCCAGTGGTAGTGGAATTACTCTGCTGACAGAAAGAGGGGAACCAAAAAGATAAACAGGGTCTACTGGTAGTGCAACTACTCGGTCAATGGGGAGGAGGGTAATGCTACAGGATCTCTAGCACGCAATTGTGGTGCAACTAATCTCCCAATAGAAGGGGGAAAGCAGACAGGACAGGAGATATCCAGTAGGAGAGCAATTACTCCGCCTGCGGAGGGGTTAATGCAACAGGATGTATGGAGTCCGGTGGAAGTGCAATACCCCGCCTAAGGAAGGAGGGTGATGCGATAGTCTGTCCAGGATCCAGTGATAGTGCAATTACTCTATAGGAGGATAATACTACAGGAACTACAGTATGTGACTGCAGTGCAACTAAACCACCTGTATAAGGGGGAAAACCGACAGGACAGATGATATCCAGCATTAGTGCAATCACTCCGCCTGCGTAGGGAGCAATGCAACAGGACGTATGGTATCCGGTGGAAGTGCAATTACTCAGTCTAAGGAAGGAGGGTAATGTGACAGTCTGTACAGGATCCAGAGGTAGTGCAATTACTCTATAGAAGGAGGGTAATGCTACAGAATGTACAGTACCCAGAGTAAGTGCAAATACTCTCACTATGGAAGGAGGGTAATGCTACCGGAAGCATAAGATCCAGTGGTAGTGCAACTACGCCGCCTCTGGAAGGAGGGTAACGCTACTGGATGTACGGTATCCAGTGGTGGTATAAATATTACGCCCATGGAAAAAGGGCAATGCTACCAGACGTATAGGAACCAACGGGATGTAAACACTCCGCCGATAGAGGATTACTCTGCCCATGGAAAGAGGATAATGCTACGGGCCGTACAGTATCCAGTGGGGGTGCAATTACTCCTACGGAAGGAGAGTAATGGCACTGGCTGTACAGTATCCAGTGGTAGTGCTATTACGCTGCCTATGGAAGGAAGATAATGCAATGGGCTGTGCAGTATCCAGTGGTAGAGCAAGTACACCGCCTAGGAAGGAGGGTAATGCTACAGGCTGTACGGCATCCAGTGCAAGGGCAATTACTCTGCCTATGCTACAGGTAGTACAGCAGCCAGTGGTAGTGCAAGTACTCCGCCTACGGAAGGAGGGTAATGCTACAGAATGTACAGAGTCCAGTGGTGAGCGCACATATTCCGCCTAAGGAGGGAAGGTAATGTGACAGGACTCACGAAACTCAGTGGTAGTGTAACTACTCCACCTATAGAAGGAGGGTAAGCTACAGGGAGTGCGGTATCCAGCTATAGTGCCAGGATTCCGCTTACGCTATAGGACGTATGTATCCAGCGGTAGGGTAAAGAAATTCTGCCTACAAAATGGCGTGGGAACTCAGTTCAGAAGGACCAAATAGCTCCAAGGGTTAATAATATATAAATATATAGTTGTTGTTTTTTTTGTTAGTTTTTTTTACATACACCTCAATTCTAACAAAACAGAGCTAGGGGAACTGAACCCACATCCGTCTAATGACCAGCACTGTAAGCCTCAGCAGAGAGCCCAGTAAGCCCTTTCCTCAGCACAGTAGTACTGAGGCAAGGAAGGGGTTAAGCAGAAGGCAGGGGCGGAGCCTATTGGGCAGCTGGTGGGGCGAAGGCATGGGTGCGAAGTTTTCACGCTCTGAAAATCCCGCTGCAGAAACACGCTGGGAGATGCAGCCTAGTAGACCGCAGAGCCGGGGTCTCGAGTACAGGCGGGCCGACCGGAAGAAGTTCCGGTTGGGGCGGCGATGTAGGAAGGGAGCGGAGTGCACTGGGAAACAAGGAGGCCAGGAGCGGACATACCAATGCTCAGAGTAGAAAAGCGGCGGCCGCCGAAGGAGACATGCGACCGCCTGAAATGGCTCGCAGGGCGTGGATGGGGTCGGGGACCGGAGGTCAGAACAAGGCGGTGATTCACCAGATACAGGGGCCAAGGTCTAGGAGAAACAACATATATTCCTGTGTTCACTTAGGCTGGGTTCAGACCTGAGCGTTTTAGCTGGGTTCAGACCTGAGCGTTCGCGATGGAGCGCTCTGTATGCGCGATTGTACCGGAGTTTGCAATCGCGCATACAGAGACAAGCAAACGCCCATTGTCGCGCGTTCCCGGAAGTCTATGTACGGGAACGCGCGACAAGACGCCCCAAAGAAGCTCATGTACTTCTTGGGGCGTCGGGCGTTTTACAGCGCGATCGTACGTGCTGTAAAACGCTCAGGTGAGAACCATGCCGATAGGGAATCATTGGTTCTTGCCTGTTGAGCGTTTTACAGAGCGTAGGAACGCGCTGTAAAACGCTCAGGTCTGAACCCAGCCTTAGAGAACACAGGAGAAGGGGGAGGCAGGGGAGGTAGGTAATATACTTACCCAGACGGTTTCTGCCCACCCTGATTCCAGCAGTGTCACCTTCCTCAGTGTGCTGCCCCTTGGGGAGGGCGGCTACAACGGTAACAGGGGGGACAGTAGTAGCCAAGGTGACACTGTAGCTGGCTGGTAACAGCGGATTTGAGATCCACTGTTCCTCCTTGTCTTCCAAAGGTGGGGAACAAGCAGCAGGCTTGAGGACCCGCTAGTCTTCCCCCTCAACTGTGGGAAAAACAGGTGGCGAGAGCCCACCGCAGCCCGAACCTAAAAAAGAAAAGAAAAAAACTTTGGCAGACCTGCAGAAAAAAAAATGTCATCCTCCTACGGACACTAAGCTAAAACTGATTAGCTCAGTGTCTGCAGGAGGGGTATAGCTGGGAGGAGGAGCTAACACTTTTTTGCTTAGTGTCGCCTCCTAGTGGCAGCAGCTATACCCATGGTTTTCTGTGTCCCCCAATGATACGAGCGAGAAACACAATTTAAGTCAACAGTGCCGGATCAATTTTTTTGGACACTAATAAAAACTGATCCGGCGCCCATTGACTTAGGCCTCATGCACACGACCGTTGTGTGCATCCGCGTCTGTTCCGTCATTTTTAACAGTTTAACGGAGGTCCCATTGATTTCTATGGAGCTGTGAAAAAAAACTGATAGTCCTCAGTTTTTTCTCCGCGTACGTGATCCGTCAATCCAGTCCGTAAAAAAAAATATAACCTGTCCTATTCTTGTCAGTGGAAAACGGAGGACGGACCCATTCAAGTCAATGGGTCCGTCAAAAAAAACGGATGCACAACTGGTAAGGCTACTTTCACACTAGCGTTCGGGCGGATCCGTTCTGAACGGATCCGCTCATAATAATGCAGACGGAGGCTCCGTTCAGAACGGATCCGTCTGCATTATTTTTAGCATATAACAGCTAAGTGTGAAAATAGCCTCGTACGGATCCGCTTGAAGATTGAGCCATATTGTGGCATCTTCAAACGGATCCGTCCCCATTGACTTACATTGTAAGTCTGGACGGATCCGCACGCCTCCGCACGGCCAGGCGGACACCCGACCGCTGCAAGCAGCGTTCAGCTGTCCGCCTGTCCGTGCGGAGGCGAGCGGAGCGGAGGCTGAACGCCGCCAGACTGATGCAGTCTGAGCGGATCCGCTCCATTCAGACTGCATCAGGGCTGGACGGCTGCGTTCGGGTCCGCTCGTGAGCTCCTTCAAACGGAGCTCACGAGCGGACCAGCGAACGCTAGTGTGAAAGGAGCCTTAGTCATCCGTGTCAGTGTCCGTTTTTTTCTACAAGACCTTGGTGCAATAAAATTACACTTTTCATTAACATTCCTTTTTGTTCCCGTCAGACAAAAAAAAAGGAAGACACAAGGAAACACAACTGAAGCAAAATCGGACACGGACCACTGAAGCCAAATCACTGACAGTGAAAAAACACTGTCGTGTGCATGAGGCCTTACAACGGATTTAGTGCCGGATACGTCTTGTTCATTTGGGAGACCGGATCCATTCTGAACAGATGCAGACGGTTGTATTATATACTGGATGCGGTTTTTTTTCTGATCCCCTGACGGACCCAGCAAAAACGCAGATGTGAAAGTAGCCTTAGAGACATGTTGGGTGGGTTTCAGCTAGGATGACCCCAGTTTTGGATGTGTTTACAGAAGATGCAATAGTCTTGATATTATCTGGACTTCTCTCTATACCGAGAGTCTATTCCCATCTCGATATGAGAAACCCATCCCAGTATACAGACAAACACAGCCATAGTTCCCATTGACTCATTTTTACTGTAGATGGTGCTTTCTATACAGGAGGCTGCCCCAAAGAAAACATATGCTAAACTGTGCACATACTTCCCTTTACCATTGAGGTCAATATCCCCTGTATATAATACAGTATCAAATGTCAAACATGGAGAATACTCCCAACCTACACTACGCATGAGATCTGAGCAGGTAAAAAAGGATCCTAAGGGCTCATACACGACCTTATTTTCTTTGTGTGTCAGTTCCCTTTTTTTTTTTGCGGACCGTATACGGAACCATTAATTTGAATGGGTCTGCAAAAAAAAAAAAGGAAGTTACTCCGTGTGCATTCCGTGTCCGTATGTCCATTCCGCAAAAGAATAGAACATGTCCTATTATTGTCCGCATTATGGACAAGGATAGTACTGTTCTATTAGGGGTCAGCTGTTCCGTTCCGCAAAATATAGAATGCACACGGACATCATCTGTATTTTTTGTGGATCCGTGTTTTGCGGACAGCAAAATACATACAGTCGTGTGCAGGAGCCCTAAGGCACATGTTCATGAAGACGCCCATCATGATCAGGACATTAGACCGCCAGACCCTGGACTATCTTGTGTAATACATTCCAGTAAAGAGCGAACGCTGCAGCAGTCACATTACCTTGCAGACAATTTTCCTTAAAATATCCATGTTGATCCTGTAATGACTGTAGGAGGCTCTTGGGAAGGACCCCAGGGACCTCCTGCTGGTGAGGAGACAGACATTCTTCACAGTCCAGAGTCTCCTGCGTGTCCTTAGCGGCGCTGCGCTGGTGTGCGGCCTGGCGTCAGTGCTCATGGCGGCTCAGGGAGTAACAGTAATGGGGCTTAAATTCTGTAACTGGAATGCGGCTCTGTGATCTCAGGTCTTCAGCACCAGGCAGAGGGTTCAGGAGGCCTCTATAGAGGTAAAACGTCTGGTTATCAACAGTATGGCAAAGGATTACATAAAAAATACATAGATAGTCCAGCTAAAAAACAAAACAGATCACAGTAAATATCTGTCTGGGAGTTTTCCACCTATGGTTAGTGGTTAATTCTTGTATTCAGCCCTATCCTATAAGAACACATGTGACCGTGCTCCAATCGCCTCTGTTGCTAGGGCGTTCCTACATTCAGCTACACTGTGTGGTCCTATCCTGCTAGTTTCTGGCAAAGCTGGATGACAACCGGCAGCAAATTTATTGCAGATATGTTTGTGAATGAAAACAGATTTATTAAAGGGCATCTGTCAGCAGCTTTGTACCTATGACACTGGCTGACCCGTTACATGTGCACTTGGCAGCTGAAGACATCTGTATTGGCCCCATGTTCATATGTGCCCGCATTGCTGAGAAAAATTATGTTTTACTATATGCAAATGAGCCTCTAGGAGCAATGGGGGTGTTGACATTACACCTAAAGGCTCTGCTCTCTCTGCAACAGCAGATACGTTCATAAATGAAACTGCAGCACTCTCCAGTCTTGATTCTTTCGAAATGTATTCACCAATACTTTGCGACGTTTCGATCTGTGTGATCTTTCTCAAACAACACAGTAAGGAACGATATTTATTTTTCTGTTGTGCTGCTACAATTTTTCTTTTTTCTCTCTGCAACTGCTGCACCCTCTGCACTTTGATTGACAGGACCAGGCGTGTTGATGTTTATACTGCATAGCTTTGGCAATCAAAGTGCAGAGGGCACGGCAGTTGCCGAGAGAGCTGAGCCTTTAGGTGTAATGTCAACGCCCCCATTGCTCCTAGAGGCTCATTTGCATATAGTAAAACTTTATTTTTCTCAGCAATGGGGACACTTATGAACATGGGACCAACACAGATGCCTTCAGCTGCCAAGTGCACATGTAACAGGTCAGCCAGTGTCATAGGTACAAAACTGCTGACAGATGCCCTTTAAAATCTCTCTGTCATAGGCTGCAGATTTTCAGCTTGGAAATCTGGGCGATAATTTTGCAACATTTCTGAATGTGACGCAGAGAAATTTACTATATACATATAGCCATATAATAGCACCCATAGAAATCTATGGAGCCTAGCGTACCTCTATATGCCTCAGATACAGCAGCGCAGATTTTCCAAGAAATCTATGAAAAAAAGCATGTCCTATCAGATATCTCCCTGGAAGCTTTGCTTATATGGCGCCATATGGCGGCACGGTGTCTACAGCTGCATCATACAGGAGGAAGGTTCATGCCATTTGTGTGAAGCCTTATTATGTAGACCCTATAGGTTCCCAATACTATTTATTGAAGTTTTTTTTTCCTTTGCTATTTCCCTTTATAGATGTATGCTATCTACAAAAAGCAGCATTTTCCAGACTTGCACAGCCTTCTATTATGCACACGGGCAGTCACATAACATACATGTAAAGCAGCATTATTACTCACTTCTTCCCACCGCACACACATTTGAATGGTTGCTGGTGAAGAGCACTGAGCACTTGGCCACACAGGTTGTTTTTCCTGGTTTCTCAGTCACTGATGGGATTTGTAGTCCTTTACCGCCGTGCGGTCCGTTGGACGAGCGAGGTAGCAGACTACATTGCCCAGCATGCATTGCGGCCGCGGGGAGGATTTTAGCGGTTGCACAGTTCCGTTGAGAGCGCAGTGCAGGACAGGTTGCTGCCCTGGCTGTTGTCTGTCAGCCTCCGTGTCCAGCTGTTCTTGTGAATTCAGAGCTGTACAAGAAATTTATATTAAACTGAAATGTATTTTGTATGTAATAGACCTAGTAGCCTGCATTTACAAACACACACACATGGCTATGGTCAATATCTGTGCCTCTAATATAGCTCTAGATTAGACAATTGCTTATAAAGCAATTGCTTAATGTCTTCTTACATGCTTAATGTGCACATTTTAGATTTATGGAAGCGGAATCCATAACGAAATTCTTAGAGAGCCCAAACCTTGTACGCCGAACATGAAAACACAAGTTCACTCAGCACTAATGAACAGGTTACTTCTTTTTTTCCACAGTATTGGTGACTGGGGAAAAAAACCTGTCAGCTGTTTGAGAAGGCGCTCCTGTGAGCTCCATGGCCTTCTATGTGCTCACCAAGCACAGCGCCGGACATTGTGTAGCGGCTCAGCCCCATTGACGTGAGCGGGGCTGAGCTGCGGTGGCTATTTCCCTTAGGGCTTACTTTTACTAAAAATGGCTCCCGCTGTGTCATCCGCATGCCCCAAGATCTACCAGCTTTGCCACCTATTACCACAGTGGACTGTCCAACGGATATTCCGAAGATCAGGGGTTGCAAGTATTCCACAGAAGCCTACATAAGGCACTTTATCTATCATTGCAACTGTCTGGGATCTGGATAACTGCTCCAACATTTCTATATAGTCTCCTCTATCTACCACATGTGGAATCTTACAGAGCATCTCAACTACTGGCAAAAGAGGTGTTATCACAGGTATCTGTGAACTGAACTGAGATTTCACCACGGACGTTTCCGGCGTTATCTCCTCATCTTGCTATTAATACCTGATAATACTGTATATCTGTGGGATGAGGGAATATGCTTTAGGGTTGATTTTTGTATGCCTGTTCTTCTTATTCCCCTCCTCCTCCACAGGTATATTTATTTTAAAGGCACAGGAGTGAGGAGCCGGGTTAGGATGATTTACCACCTCTACCGGCCCCCACACACCCTTATACAGTGGTCTGCCTTTGGGACCATCCAGGTATTATTGCTTTTGGCGCTGTGGTATCTGCTGCATGACGCGGAACATGGCGCCACTAGCAAATTAAAACTATCAATGTACATGTTGCAGAATGTTCACACATGTTCTGGTGTTTCTATTATGTTTTATGTTCTTTCCTTTATGTTGCCTTGGATGACCTTCATGAAGCCCACACTGACTGCTAGTATGGGTTCAAAATGGCGTCCATAAATGTAACCTCCTTAATACCCCACAGAAACGGTCACAGATTCTCACTCTATTGAGAAGAAATAGGACTGACATCTGTTTCTTACAGGAAACTCCTATTAAAGCAGGTAAAATGCCAAAAATGTCTCACACATTTTTCACAATGGTTCCATTGTACATACCAAAAAGCCGCTAGAGGTGTCAGTATCGCAATTGGAAAACATGTACCTTTCACCCCAATAGTAGCACAACGAGACCCAGAGGGACGATTCCTCTTTATCAAGGGGAAGATTGGACAAACTCTGGTATCCATGGCAGGTCTTTATGCTCCCAACACTCATCAATACAAATAGATTAAATCCACCCTATCTAAGTTTGGTAATAATAGGAGGGGACCTTAATGTCTTCTCTTAACCCTTTACTAGATTCCTCATCCAACACCGACTAAATCCCAGAAAACCTTAGCAGGTATCCAAAAGATATTCATTCCTGGAAAATACTCTACTGTCAGGGACTACACGCTCTTTTCAGCAGTCCATCGTACATACCAGAGGATAGATTACATATTACTATCAGAGGAACACATAGATATGTTGCGTTGTTCCAACATTGGTCCTATTACTGTCTCAGACCATGCCCCAGTGGCAACTTCACTTTTCTTCACTACTCTACCAACTCGAGAATGGATATGGCGTTTAAACAAGACCTTTTTGGATACAGATAAACATATGTCAGATATCTCCTGCAAATGAACTCACTACTTCCAGGACAACAAAACCTCGGACCAGGGGCGTAGCTAAAAGCTCACAAGCCCTGGTGCAAGAGTTCAGCTTGGGCCCCCGTCCCTCAGTGCTTGTTGGCAAGGGGCAGGGGAGCATATAGCCTTCCTGCTGCCTGAGGCAAACATTGAAAGGGCACCCCCTCATGCCAAATTCTTAACCAAACCTCTTCCCTCCAGCCAGAGGTGTAAATTGACCAGCATGCACATTCTATAATGCCAGTGTCTTATGTGGCAGAAGGGTTTTTGGGCCACTCAGGCTCCTGGGCCCGGTAGCGACTGCTACCTCTGCACCCCCTATAGCTACGCCCCTGCCTCGGACACCTACTATAGTCTGGGAAGCCCACAAGGCATTCATACGTGGGGAGTTTATAGACAGAAAAGCTTAACTCCCTGTTGTGTTAAATTGCAGCTATAGAATCTATCTTTATCACAGAGTACCACCTATTATAAAACGTAGCCTTTATTATATTTCATATAAAACCAACCCCACAGAAAACACAAAAAAAAGAACAACAAGTGCACTTAGAATAATAGCATTAGATACGGTATGGACCAGGTAGTCCTGAGTCCTCCAAGATAATGGAGGAGACTGTTCTTTAGGTAGGGTTATGGCATTCGATTTGGGACCTGTCTCTAATGCTCACCCTTTTCTTGATAATCCCTGCCTAAAGAATGCAATAGGGGCGATCCCCTATACAGGAACCTCCTGTATGGCCCTAAAGACAGGTGACACAGGCAGAACCATATGGTATGCCCAATATTATTATATTGTGGCCTAATCTAGGTACAAAAAAATAATAAATGCTCAGTACACATAGTTGTTATAGTAGATATTAAATAAATGCTGAGTACACAACGTCGTTCTTCGAGATACAAAAATAATGATGCTCAGTACACACGGTTATCATTATAGATATCAAATAAATGCTGAGTACATAGTATCATTCTACTCAAGTATGCGAAATATAACTATCATCCAGTGGATGCCAAGTACACTGTTCGCCAGTTTAAATACAATGATATAGGTACCTAAGCCATTACAGTTGGCAACACCACGCTTTAGGCCCCTAAATTCCAACGCGCTTCGCCCACAACAATAATCTGGGCTCTTCAGGAGACACCTAATCCAGTGTCCCAATAGGCATCATATAAAGATAATATAGCTATAGAATCTATTCAGAAAAAATCCAAACTGATACTAGCCCAAGAAGAACTCCTTTCTTTAAGACAACAACTGAAAGAACTCCTCAACATAAAATGCGCAAAAGCCTATCAATATGCCAAATTTAAACAATACATTCCTGCCATTAAAACTAGAACAGGTTCAATTGTCTCATCCACAAAAGATATAGCAGAGGAATTTTGTGTTTACTACACAAAACTGCACAATCTAGACCGCACGCACGCCACAGGACAAACCATATAGACACATTCCTTAACACCCTTAATCTTCCTACACTAAATGCAGATGAATGCTCATCCTTACTGGACCTAATTACAGAGGAAGAGGTTAAAAAGATTATCAAGACCATACCCATAGGAAAAGCCCCAGGACCAGATGGTCTTCCAGCAGGGTACTATAAAAAGCTACTTCCCACATTAGCTCCACATTTAACCAGTTGCTGTCAAGCTCTTGCCAATCTAGACCCCACAGCAAGTATTATATTTAGTTATCCTGCAGTCGATTGTCAAGAAGGAAGCGTTCCGTTACTGGAGGCGACCGCTGCTATTACATGCAGCGATCTCCTCTACAGCATGGGAAGGAGCGATTGTTATGCCATCGCTCATCTCCATGCTGTGTACTGATTTGCCATCAGCAGATTGTGATTTTTACACAGATTACACAGCACGATCTGCCGCCAGCAAGTCGTGATTTTTAAGCATGCTAAATGTCACGATTGCCCGATGAACATGCATTTGCTCATTCATCAGATAATCAACGGCAGTAATTAGCGATCATCTGATAGAAAATCTGCCAGTGTAATAAAGCCCTAAGACCTCTGTCACACAGGCGTCACGGATTTTGTCCAAATGCGTTGCGGGTGCATTGCGGCAAACCCGCGCAAGTAGGCACGCAATTTCAGTAAGTTTTGTCTGCGATTGCGAGTATTTTTTCGCACGAGTGCAATGCGTTTTGCACGCGCATTATAAAAAACTGAACCTGGACTTCTTCACTGAAGTTCGGGTTAGGTGTTTAGTTACAGAATGCTAACTAATATGTTCACTGAGGGGTTAAAAAAATAAACTCCCCTCATCCACTTGATCGCGCAGCCGGTATCGTTTTCTTTCTTCTTCCTGCAGGACCTGCAAAAGGACCTTTGATGTCATTGCGCTCACCACGTGGTGAGAGTGATGACGTCAGCGCAGGTCCTTTTGCAGGTCCTGCAGGAAGAAGAAAGAAGACGATGCCGGCTGTGCGATCAAGTGGATGAGGGGAGTTTATTTTTTTTTATTATTTTTTAGCCCCTCAGTGAACATATTAGTTAGCATTCTGTTTTAAAACCATGTTAGAAGGGAAAATGTACACAGCCCCATTGAAATGAATGGGTGAGGATTCAGTGCGGGTGCAATGCGTTCACATTACGCATTGCACCCGCGCAGAATACTTGCCCATGTGAAAGGGGCCTAAAATTTGCCTCGGTTTTTGGCTACGGGGCTTGTACTGGTGAGGCACATCCAGGGTATGTTCACACAGAGTAGTTATGTTGCAGATTTGGTCGCACATTCCGCACGTAAAATCTGCGCTACGAACGCTTGCAGTACTTCCCTATTGATTTCAATGGGGAATCCGTATGTTAAAGCCTACCGTGCTTTTTTCTTTTGCTTGCGGTCTTAAAACCGCATTGTGGAAAAAAGAAGCGCCCTGTCCATTCTTGAATCTGCATCCTGAATTTCCATTGAAAATGGGCAGGAATAAAAATCCTAGCTGAAACCGTAAGACATGTTAAAAAAAACGCATGTAAAAAGACCTGACGTAGATTCCGCATCAGGTTTTTTTCAGCACTTAAAATACTCCCTGTGAACACACCCCTAGGGTCAGCCACATGTGGCATATGTGCGGCAGATTTTCTGCAGTGGAATTGTGTGGCGAAAATCCACTGCAATTGCAGTAGCAGCAAAGTGGATGAGTTTAAAAAAAAATCTCATCTATACACTACAGGAATTTCTGCAACACAATCTACTCACATGGTAACTTGACATGCAGATTTGAACTCTGCACACTGTCAATATATGCTCCCGATTTCTGTAGCGGATTTCATCCTTTGCAATGCACAAGATGAAATATACCGCAAACCCTCAGAATTTCCATGGTGAATTTTGCAATAAAATCCGCTCCATGCAGTGCAGATTTTGCTGCTGTGGAATTCTGGCAGATAGGCTGCAGATTTTACATTGCAGAAAATCCGCAGCAGACCCACCATGTGTGGCCGGGCGCTAAAACCACAGCTACCTGGTCACCCAGCGCAAACTGCTTCATGTCCTGGAATTCTAAGATCTGTGGATGAAAACGGAACCAGGGGAGATTTCAGACTGACAGAAGTATTTTCATACATTGCCAGAACAGCTTCGAAAACTAAGTTAGGCCTCTTTCACATGACCGTGACGGATCGGCTCCTGATGCGTTCAGGGTGCGTTCAGTGAAACGCGCACCATTTTGCAAGCAAGTTCATTCAGTTTTGTCTGCGATTGCAATGCATTTTGACGCATTTTTCACGCGCGTGATAAAAAACTGCAGGTTTACAAACAACATCTCCCAGCAACCATAAGTGAAAAACGCATCGCACCCGCACTTGCGATGCATTTTTTACTGAAGCCCCATTCACTTCTATGGGGCCAGGGCTGCGTGAAAAACGCAGAATATGGCCTCATGCACACGACCGTTGTTTGGGTCCGCATCCGAGACGCCGTTTTCAATGGGGCCCCGATAGATGCGGACAGCACTCCGTGTGCTGTCTGCATCCGTTGCACCGTTCCGTGGCCCCGCTAAAAAAATATAACATGCCCTATTCTTCTCCGCACTTTGCGGACAAGAATAGGCATTTATATTGCTGGCGCCGTTCCGCAAATTGAAGAAGGCAACACGGGCGCCTTCCATTTTTTGCGCATCCGCGGTTTGTGGACTGCAAAAAACGGCACGGTCGTGTGCATGAGGCCTATAGAACATGCTGCGTTTTTCACGCAGCGCAGAACTGATGTGTGAAAAAAAACATTCATGTACACAGACCTATTAAAATGAATGGGTCAGGATTCAGTGCTCGTGTGAAAGGGGCCTAAGGCTTTAAATTTTTTCATTTACTTTTTATTCAGTATTTTATCTGATAATTATATTTTGCAGGGTCCGTTTTTACTAGTTGGGTGGGATTTTAGAATATTTTTATCGTGGTTTTATTGGGTGTCTGTAAATATTGTCACTAGATGGCGCATTATCTATGTCAGTTTAGTCTGCATTGTGACTGAACTCTGTGACACCAGTGAATCACATGCAGGCAGGGAGAGCAGAAATGTATTGTGAACATAGGGGTTAAAAATACAACACTATAGTATGAAAACAAAAATCTGATTGTGTTTTTTTGCTTTTTTTTTTTTGCATTTATATGTGCCTTATGCACATTTGTAGACTTTAATGTGGGCCCTTAGGGCAGCAGCTGCCTTTTCTCTGGGTAGACTAGGGTGCGGAGTCTAAGGGATCCCCAAATGGAGGTTGTCCCTAACTATGCAGTAAGGACAAATGTATTTTAGTCCCAGGAGAGTTTTGGTATGCTGTGGTCACATGAGTCATAGAGGCGCCCCTGATATTACACTGTACTCCATAATGTCCCCCTCCTGTACACTGGAGAGCCCCCTAACTCCATATTCTGTGTTCATCCCCTACCCCAGCACTCACATCTCCTGCCCTCCATTGTATGGAGCTTCCAGTAAACAGGGGAATCTCTAACTACTAGCAATTCCCTTATTAGTCGGGGGGCACACATCCACTGCCACACACCAGCATGTGTTTGGTTAGTACTTGTACTTTAGCAAAACTTTTGATATGTCATAGTGACATCAAAGGGTTTGGGGGTCGGAGTGGTGAGACCTCCACCGTTCTCTAGAACAAGGAGATAGAAGCACTGACACAGAGCTGGTAAGTCACACATAGACTAAGTGGAAAATGTCCACAGCTTTCTCCTTTAAAGTCTATAAGATTTATGAAAACAACCTAGGAAGACCCAACATGTAAGGGTTCCTTTACATGGACCGATTGTCCAGAACCATAACTGGGCTTTTCTTTACTTGGGGCAAAGGTTCACTTCTCCATTCCTCACTCTGTATCTAAATACTATAAAACCAGTAAATCAGCGTTTGTTAAAAGGGCATCTGCCAGCAGTTTTGTACCTATGACACTGGCTGACCTGTTGCATGTGCACTTGGCAGCTGAAGACATCTGTGTTGGTCCCATGTTCATATGTGCCGCATTGCTGAGAAAAATGATGTCTTAATATATGAAAATGAGCCTCTAGGAGCAACGGGGGCGTTGCCATTACACCTAGAGGCTCTGCTCTCTCTTCAACTGCTGCACCCTCTGCACTTTGTTATCAGAACCAGGCAGTGTAAACATCATCACACCAGGCCCTATCAATCAAAGTGCAGAGGGCGCGGAACATGCAAAGAAAGCTAAGGCTCTAGGAGTAAAGACAACGCCCTCGTTGTGTTATGGAAGGTGTACAGGAAACAAGACAACACAAAATGAATATACGACTCACTGGTTCCAAAACTAAGGAACAAAAAGGGAGACCCCTGCATCAGACCTGGCACTCTCCCTGACTGCTCAGCCTATGCGAAAATCCCAATGGTAGATGATCGCATATCCTCGTACCTCAACTGTATAACACCTGAACACCCTATAATAGTGAGGGGACACGACCACCGGCTCCCTACACTAGATACGGAGGGAGTCAGGGTCACCTGGGATCCAGCAAACAGAAAAACACAAATGAATGCACAACACTTATCTTGTAGAAGACTGGGAAGTAGGATCAGCATGCACACACACTCCAGGAAGTAATATAAACCGCAAACTGATGCACTATGGGGAGGAATTTAAAGGGATGCAATCAGTACAACTACATGACAGCTGAGAGAGGCTAACGAGATGAGGAACTGAAAGCAAAACAAAGGAAGCTCAAGGAGGAGGTTCTGAAAGGCATCTGTCAGAGCTTCTCAGATGTCTGGTGGTGACAGTACCCCTCCTTCTACGAGTGGACTCCGGACACTCAGAGCCCACCTTCTCAGGATGGGACCTATGGAAAGCCCTGATGAGACGAGTGGCCTTAATGTCCGTCACTGGGACCCACATCCTCTCCTCAGGACCATAACCCTCCCAATGAACGAGGTACTGGAGAGAACCGCGGACAACACGAGAATCCACAATCCTAGAGACCTGAAATTCAAGATTACCATCAACCATAATCGGAGGAGGAGGCAAAGACGAGGGTACAATGGGTTGGACATAAGGTTTTAATAAGGACTTATGAAAAACATTATGGATCTTCCAAGTCTGAGGAAGATCAAGACGGTAGGCAACAGGATTGATGACAGACAAGATTTTGTAAGGCCCAATAAACTTAGGACCCAACTTCCAGGAGGGAACCTTCAATTTGATATTCTTAGTAGACAACCACACCAGATCACCAACATTCAGGTCCGGACCAGGCACACGTCTCTTATCCGCCACACGCTTATATCTCTCACTCATGCTCTTTAGATTATCCTGAATCTTTTGCCAAATAGATGACAAAGACGAGGAGAATCTGTCCTCATCAGGTAAACCAGAAGACCCCTCTCCCGAGAATGTCCCAAACTGCGGATGAAACCCATATGCACCAAAAAATGGTGACTTATCAGAGGACTCCTGACGACGGTTATTTAAAGCAAACTCAGCAAGGGACAAAAAAGAACACCAATCCTCCTGATTCTCCGCCACAAAACAGCGCAGATATGTCTCCAGATTCTGATTGACGCGCTCTGTCTGGCCATTCGACTGCGGGTGGAAAGCAGAAGAGAATGACAACCGAACCCCCAAGCGAGAACAGAAAGCCTTCCAGAATCTGGAAACAAACTGCGTGCCCCTATCAGAGACTATGTCTGAAGGAATACCATGCAATTTGACAATGTGATCAATAAATGCCTGCGCCAGCGTCTTAGCATTGGGCAAGCCAGGAAAAGGGATGAAATGCACCATTTTGCTAAAACGGTCCACCACCACCAGAATCACAGTCTTCCCCGAGGAACGAGGCAGGTCCGTTATGAAGTCCATGGACAGATGTGTCCAAGGACGGGAAGGAATGGGTAAGGGAAGGAGAGGACCTGATGGCCGTGAATGAGGGACTTTGGCACGAGCGCAGGTCTCGCAGGCTGCCACAAAACCCTCAACCGACTTACGAAGCGCCGGCCACCAGAATCTCCGAGCGATGAGATCCACTGTGGCTCTTGCCCCCGGGTGCCCAGCAAGGACCGTATCGTGGTGTTCCTTAAAAATCTTGTGTCTTAAAGCGAGAGGCACAAACAACCTCCCAGGAGGACAAAGATCAGGAGCCTCTGACTGGGCTACCTGCACCTCTGCCTCCAATTCAGGATAAAGAGCAGAGACCACCACACCTTCAGCCAAAATGGGACCCGGGTCTTCAAAATTCCCACCTCCCGGAAAACAACGTGACAGGGCATCTGCCTTCACATTCTTAACCCCAGGGCGGAACGTGACAACAAAATTAAACCTTGAAAAGAACAAAGACCATCTGGCCTGTCTCGGGTTCAGACGCTTGGCTGACTCCAAGTAGGCCAGATTTTTATGGTCAGTAAACACGGTAATAGGGTGTCTGGCTCCCTCTAGCCAATGGCGCCATTCCTCAAAAGCCAACTTGATGGCCAACAACTCCCTATCTCCCACATCGTAATTTCTCTCTGCGGAGGAGAGTTTCTTCGAGAAAAAGGCACACGGTCGCCATTTGGCAGGAGAGGAACCCTGAGACAAGACCGCACCCACACCCACCTCAGAAGCATCAACCTCAACTATGAAGGGTAGAGAAATATCAGGTTGTACCAAGATGGGAGCGGAAGCAAAACTCTCCTTGATATTAGAAAAGGCCTTACGCGCCTCTACCGACCAGGAAGAAAAATCTACCCCCTTTCTGGTCATATCAGTGAGTGGTTTAACAACAGAGGAATAATTCAAAATAAACTTCCTGTAATAATTGGCAAAGCCCAAAAAACGCATCAGCGCCTTCTGATTCTCAGGAAGCTCCCACTCAAGCACAGCGCGGACCTTCTCGGGGTCCATGCGAAAACCAGAAGCGGAGAGAAGAAACCCCAGAAATTGAATTTCTGGAACCGCAAACACACATTTTTCCAGTTTCGCGTATAATTTATTCTCCCGCAGGATGAGCAAGACCTGACGTAAGTGTTCCTTATGAGTTTTGAAATCAGGAGAAAAAATCAAAATGTCATCCAAATACACTAATACAAATTTCCCCATTAAATGATAAAAAATGCTGTTCACGAAATGCTGAAAAACGGCTGGAGCATTCATCAAACCAAAAGGCATAACCAAATTCTCAAAATGGCCCTCAGGGGTATTGAAGGCCGTCTTCCATTCGTCTCCTTCTCTGACCCTGACCAGGTTGTATGCCCCTCTTAGATCTAATTTGGAAAAAACTTTAGCCCCAACAATCTGGTTAAACAGGTCCGGGATCAGAGGAAGCGGATAAGGGTCACGAATTGTGATACTGTTCAGCTCCCTGAAATCCAGACAAGGTCTTAAAGAACCATCTTTTTTCTTAACAAAGAAAAAACCAGCGGCAACAGGTGACTTCGAGGGTCGTATGTGTCCTTTTCTCAGACTCTCAGAGATATAAGCACGCATAGCGACCCTTTCAGGTTGGGAGAGATTGTATAAACGAGATTTAGGCAGCTTGGCGCCTGGGATGAGATTAATAGGGCAATCGTACTCCCTGTGCGGGGGCAAATCCTGAACTCCACTCTCAGAGAAGACATCCGAAAATTCAGAGAGAAAAGATGGTACAGTCTTAGTAGAAACCTCAGAAACAGATGTCGTGAGGCAATTCTCTCTGCAAAAGTCACTCCAACCATTTATTTGCCTCGCTTGCCAATCAATGGTGGGGTTATGTTTAGTGAGCCAGGGTAGCCCCAACACTAGAGGAGTAGGCAATCCGCTAAGGACGAAACATGACACATCCTCAACATGAGCATCACTCACAATTAAACGGATATTGTGAACTATGCCCTTTAATGATTTCTGAGAAAGTGGAGCGGAATCAATAGCAAAAACAGGAATATCCTTTCCCAAAGTGCATACCTGGAAACCATGAGTTATCGCAAATTGATTATCAATGAGATTGACAGCTGCTCCACTATCTACAAAAATCTCACAAAAAATGTTCTTGCTCTCTAGCGCCACCCTGGCAGGCAGGACAAAACGGGAACTACAAGCAAACGGAAAACCTTCAATTTCCGCCTCAACCCTGCCAATGTTAACAGATGGAACATTTTTAAAGGATTTTTTTCCTTTTTGTTTCTTTATTACTCCCAAAAAACTGCCTGAATCTCCTAGAGGGACAAACATTTGCCAAATGATTTATACCTCCACAACAAAAACAAACCTTCCCATGCGGGCTGAATCTTCTATTGTCAGAGGCAATCAACCCCAGCTGCATGGGCTCCTGCTCAGAAGGGGTTGACAGCGACTGAGACCCCTGCGCACAGAATGAGACCGCTGCACTGTCCTGGGATTGAGTATGACAGGAAGGAGTGATCTCTCCTCTCTCTCTAAGACGCCTGTCAATACGAACGGCCCGAGACATGGCAGAGTCCAAGGAGGTAGGCCTCTCATGAAAGGCAAATGCATCTTTCAATCCCTCTGAAAGACCATGGCAAAATTGACTTCGGAGTGCAGCATCATTCCAACCAGTATCAGCTGCCCATCTCCGAAATTCTGAGCAGTATATCTCTGCGGATTGTTTACCCTGGCATAACAGACGTAGTCTAGACTCAGCCAAAGCAATACGATCCGGATCATCATATATCTGACCCAGGGCTAAAAAGAATTCATCCACTGAACGGAGGGGCCGTGCCCCCACCGGCAGCGAAAAGGCCCAGGACTGAGCGTTACCCCTGAGCAGCGATATAATGATCCCCACCCTCCGTTCCTCATCACCAGAGGAATGGGGAAGAAGGCGAAAATGGAGTTTGCAAGCCTCTCTAAAACGCACAAAATTCTCACTACCCCCGGAGAACGTATCCGGGAGCGAGATCTTAGGCTCAGAACAAACTCCATGAACGCAAGCTGAACCGGTCACTTGAAACTGAGAAAGAGTCTTACGGAGATCTGCTACCTCCAATGAAAGACCCTGGAAGCGTTCAGTCAAAAGTGAAACCGGATCCATGCTTGAGACGGTTTTGGCGGTTTATAATGTCACGGAAGGTGTACAGGAAACAAGACAACACAAAATGAATATACGACTCACTGGATCCAAAACTAAGGAACAAAAAGGGAGACCCCTGCATCAGACCTGGCACTCTCCCTGACTGCTCAGCCTATGCGAAAATCCCAATGGTAGATGATCGCATATCCTCGTACCTCGACTGTATAACACCTGAACACCCTATAATAGTGAGGGGACACGACCACCGGCTCCCTACACTAGATACGGAGGGAGTCAGGGTCACCTGGGATCCAGCAAACAGAAAAACACAAATGAATGCACAACACTTATCTTGTAGAAGACTGGGAAGTAGGATCAGCATGCACACACACTCCAGGAAGTAATATAAACCGCAAACTGATGCACTATGGGGAGGAATTTAAAGGGATGCAATCAGTACAACTACATGACAGCTGAGAGAGGCTAACGAGATGAGGAACTGAAAGCAAAACAAAGGAAGCTCAAGGAGGAGGTTCTGAAAGGCATCTGTCAGAGCTTCTCAGATGTCTGGTGGTGACACGTTGCTCCTAGAGGCTCATTTGCATATATTAAAACACTTTTCTCAGCAATGCGGGCACATATGAACATGGGCCCAACACAGATGCCTTTACCTGCCAAGTGAACATGTAACAGGTCAGCCAGTGTCATACATATAAATCTGTTGACAGATGTCCTTTCAAGAGCCTTCACATAGGCTGATGGATGAATGATTGTTAGTACGATTGTTCATCCCCCCATGTCATTTACATTATGTGGCCAGCACATCTCACATTTACATGGGAGATGTGCTGCAGACCAGCGAGCATTTTATAAAAGATCCCTACAAATGTTCGTTCCCTATCATCGGCCAGTGTAAAAGGCCCTTTAATTGTGGATTTAGAAGAAAGATTAGTTATATACACATAAGTATGAACAGTATATGTGTTTTCCTTATTAGCATAGTTCTGACAACTAGAATAAGGCTTGTGTCTCCTTGTGCCGATGTTGTTAACATTATATATTTGCCTATGTACTTCTATGGGAAAACATAGACCACTTTTATTGCCAATAGAAACTGCTGTGCTCTTGTAATATGGGAGGGAGAGTGGAGCGAGCAGTGAATTACGTCTACGTGGTCAAGATAAATAATGGTTAATACATTTCTACTGGAGACAAAGGATGCAAATAGAATCCAGAAGTAGCTGCTGCCCATTCTTGTGTCCACGTCTCACAAGGACATTTCATGACTTATCTCTTACTTGAGGTACAGATTCATGACTGCTGGGTGTCTGCTGCGATGGTACTAAATAAAACCTATGAAATGACTGAAAGGGGCCATAAAATTTCATCTTTTTCCACCAAAATCAAGGCGTTGCAGTTTAGATATAACTCGGACAACTTACATTTGCCTCATTTACTGTATCATTTCATAATCATTGTCCAATTTTATAATCATTACACAATAGTTTTCCGGGATCAGTATGGTTTTTAACAGATATGCTCATGTAGTTGCTTACCTCACGTACATACTCCCGATGCTTTTTTTTATTTATTTTTATTCAGACCCCCCTGACCCATTTTAACCATATAAATCAATCCCTCTGGTTGGTTTCCATCCTGTATGTAGCACTTCCTGTCCCTGTATCCAACCAAACCCATGATGCACTTCTCCTTCCTCTGCCACACCTCCAGCCCCTCCCCTAACAACCCCAAGCAAGTGTATAGCTCCTCCCATCCAACTAATTACATTGACACTCCCCTATCACTGCCCCTAACAACACCCAGACAGTTTATAGCTCCTCCCACCCAGCTAGTTACATAGACACTCCCCTATCAGTTCCCCACCCATGGACATAACATCACAGGAAATAAGAAAGAGCTGCATGGACATGGTCATGTGACCAGAGCCCAGAACTGATGACTGAAGGTAAAAGAAATACATCACAAAATGTACAGCTACCTTTGTAAATTATTCTTTTAAAGTTTATATGCAAACTGGAAAATCTCTTTAAAGGGGTTTGCCACTTGACCCTGTCCTGGCCCTGACTGGGAAATGGGCACTTATGGGGGGTGTTTATGTTAGCCCCTTCTATTTTTGGCCCAGGGACTGCCTTTGAAAATCAGGGACACTCCCAGCAAATTTGGGATAGTTGGCAACTATGCGCTGTCCTTGACTGAAATATGTAAACTTTGCAGAGCAGTGGTTTCCTCATCCATAGGACATAAGATGGTGGCGGTAATGTGATTTATCCACATAACTACTTACACTACTTTTGCTTGCTGCATCTACTTCTGCGCATGCACTTCCAGAGCATGCACAGATACAGTGGGGAAAATTCACTGGAAATTTTGTACATTTTTGCCACCGAAAAGAATGGAGAGGTAAACTTGGAGATATGTCGCTTGGAGGTGCTCCCTCTGACAGACAACATCCAATCTGACAAAAAATTAAATAAAATAAATTGTAGTGGGGCACACTCTGTAGTAATGATACCAGTAGAATTTAATAGTAATGCATAAAATAGATGTATAAAAACCTCCAATGGTAACTCATACAGTTAATATGACAGTAATAATAATGTATATAAAATAGATTATTGTAAAATTCCATACATAGTCCATCCAAAGGTCCAAAAACTGAGTGGAATGCTGATCAGCAAAACCTACAGTAATGTAAAAATGTCCACAATATAAAAGATGTATCAAATAAGACAGATAACCGCCAATTGTCCTCTAAAATCCAAGTCACTGAACCAGGCAATCTCCAGTCTTAAGCGCAATAAAGTGCTGACAACGAACAGAGCGGCCACTCCAGGACCTTGATATGCTTCTTACAGAGCCACTCCTTAGTTACCCTGGCTGTGTGTTTCGGGTCATTGTCATGCTGGAAGAGCCAGCCACGACCCATCTTCAATGCTCTTACTGAAGTAAGGAGGTTGTTGGCCAAAATCTCTTGATACATGGCCCCATCCATCCTCCCTTCAATACAGTGCAGTCGTCCTGTCCCCTTAGCAGAAAAGCACCCCATGCTTCACGGTTGGGACAGTGTTTTTGGGGTTGTACTCATTCTTCTTCTTCCTCCAAACATCTATTTTGGTTTCATCTGACCACATGACCTTCTCCCATGCCTTCTCTGGATCATCCAGATGGTCAGTGGCAAACTTCAAATGGGCCTGGACAGGTGCTGGCGTGAGCAGGGGACCCTGCGTGCCCTGCAGGATTTTAATCCATGATGGAGTATTGTGTTACTAACGGTAATCTTTGAGACTGTGGTCCCAGCTCTCTTCAGGTCATTGACCAGGTCCTCCCATATAGTTCTGGGCTGATTCCTGACATTTCTCATAATCATCCTTACCCCACGTGGTGAGATCTTGCATGGAGCCCCAGACTAAGTAAGACTGACCGTAATCTTGTGTTTCTTCCATTTTCCAATATTTGCGCCAACAGTTGTTGCCTTCTCTCCAAGCTGCTTGCTGTAGCCCATTCAAGCCTTGTGCAGGTCTACAATTTTGTCCCTGGTGTCCTTAGACAGCTCTTTGCCATGGTCTTGGCCATGGTGGAGAGGTTGGAGTGTGATTGATTGAGTGTGTGAACAGGAGTCTTTTATACAGGTAACGAGTTCAAACAGGTGCAATTAATACAGGTAATGAGTGCAGAGTAACAGGTCTGCGAGAGGCAGAATTCTTGCTGGTTTTAAGGTGATCAAATACTTATTTAATGCAATAAAATGCAAATTATTATTTAAAAATCATAGAATGTGATTTTCTGGATTTTTTTTAGATTCTGTCTCTCACAGTTGAAGTGTACCTACGATAAAAATGACAGACCTCTCCATTCTTTGTAGGTGGGAAAACCTGCACAATCATCAGTGTGTCAAATACTGATTGTCCCCACGGTACAGGCAGCAGAATCTCCTGTGTCTGCACTTGTACCAAATTCACCTACCAAGTTTTCTAGGCATGCTCTGTGACCTGTGCAGAGGTCTAGAGAAGCTGTGATATCACCTATTGTGAATGGTGAATCCTGTGTTATCTATTTAGAGGTGACATCTGTCTCTGTAATGCTGCCTGTGATATAGATAGCGACATGGAAATTTAAAACTGTATCACCAAATATTTTAACAATTATGTTTAACATAAAAACCTGATTTCAACAATAGGTCATTTTCTTATGAAAGCATTCACTGTGAACTGTAAAACTATGATAATTGTAAGCACAGTGATCTGTACAAGCTTCTCAAGCTTCAAAAATTCATATGCATTAATTTGTTTATTTATTTATTTATTTATTTGTTTTGCATTCAAAGAAAAGAGAGACAATTGGCAACCTTGGGTCAGACTACAGGTCACATGATGCAACGGCGCAGGGAAACTGAGTTAATTATTATGCAATTGAGCATCCAGTTGTATGATTCTCTGCCCTCCGCAATCCCCATGGTAGTTTACAAAGGGCCACCATAGGGTACAGCTACATGGCGACAAAATGGTACAACTACACTGCAACATTTTTTTTAATGATAGTCATTGATGTTGTACTTCGACATGTGACATGTTGCGACTGTGACAGTCGCGCAAAAATAGAACTTGGATTTTGCTGTGACAAATGTCGTCGTGTAGCCCTATCCTAAGGCTTCATGCAGACGGCTGTGTCTGTATTTCGGTCCGCAAACAATGAAGCCTCAAAATACGTTTGCCTTTCATGCACATTCTGTACTTTTCTCACTCCCATCAATAGAAATCCTATTCTCATTCAGTATATGGACCAATATGGGACGTGCGGAACAGCCAAACGGATCTGCAAAAAATACGGATAGGGGCATAGCCCCTATAGAAGTGGATGGATGAGTGTGCTATCCACAAAAAACGCAGATAGCAAAAGAATAAAAAATACCGTTGTGTGCATGAGCCCGTAATAAGTACTGTACAAAGTAAATGAATAAACAGAATATACAGATTTTTTTCCCGCACATATCATATTTTTATATAGATTAATTCTATACAAGGGCGTAACTACCATAGCGGCAGACCATGCGACTGCTATAGGGCCCAGGGCAATAGGGGGCCCAGATAGGATCATCCTCTCTTCTCCTGGAGGTGAAAACTTGGTCAGGACTCTACCCTATAAAGGAACAACCTTTAGCAACTGATGCTGTGGAAAAAATGGCCCAAGGGTCATTAAAAAGGGGTTTAGGCGGAAACCCCTCTGTCCTGTGTGGGGGGCCTGGTTTGATCCTTGCTATGGGGCCCTTACTTCTCTATTCTGTATACAATATTTTGTTGAAAGTTGGACATACACTTTATTAAACAGGCAGTTTCCTATATTTGTCAACTTTTAAAAGGCAAAGAGTAGTTAGCAAACGCTATAAAACAAGCTAGTTACATCTCTGTTCAAGAAAGGTGGCTGCTACAAGCAATTCCTGTGATTATGTCCCAGTGCTAACTTGTTTACAAGTTCTTTTATCCTATTGGGACTGTCACTTTAAGAGGACGTGAAATCCTCCTGCTAGTTGTTCGGTCCCCTGTGGTTTATGTTATGCCAGCAGACGCAGCCCTCAATGTCATTTGCAGTTATTATTATGTACCAAGGAGGATATCGCAACTCTCTCTTATCTTTCATGCTAATGCAATTTCACTAATGATTTACACTGAATGAAACAGACTGTGTAATCAGCCTTCATTACGCATTAACCCGATGTGCTTAAAAATTCATGGGCCTATATGCTCCTCCTTAATATACATCTGTGACAGCATGCTATGCTCCTCGCTTACGTCTAATAAGTAAATGATGAATATGTACTTTGGTTTTTAACAGCTATTAAGCTGCCTACCGGTGTGGATTACAGCACAATTGAAAAAAAATGCATCCTTTTTGGAAATCATAGAAAGCAGTCTTTTATCTTCTGAGCAGCCTAATGCAATTCTAAAATTGCAGGTTTGCTAGATTATTTTATAGATATCATCTGCATCACGTATCATTTATTTCTAGCATACAGGATATTTATTGTGTCCTTGGAAAACACCAATTTATACACACTTTTATAGGCGATATTTACTATAAATTGCGTTAGGTTTAGTCAGAGTAGAATTTTTTGCAGATCGGAAACCGATCATTTCAATGGGGCAGCATGAAATCTCTATGTCCATTCCGCTGTCCTGCGAGTACTCCAGAGTTTTTATCTTTTTTTGTTTCTGTGCCCCTTCCCCGTTCTTAAGATACAGCCCCCAATATTTCTAGTGTGCATTATCTAGATGCACCTGTGGTTAGCCAAGGGGGCAGCCACCAAGACATTTCTTCCAAAATGGAGTCTTCATCGATCAGGTCCTCTTAGGCTGATTTCAAACGAGCAAGTTTTCTGTCCGATTGCCATGTGTATAGCGAACGCATAGCATCTAGACTGAATCCTGACCCATACATTTCAATGGGTCTGTGTACATGTTTTTCACACATCATCTTTGGTTTCAGGATAAATCTCAGCATGTTTTATATTCTGCGTTTTTGCAAACAGCATCTGGGTGCAATGCGTTTTTCACTGATGGTTGTTAGAAGATGTTGAGTTCTAGGGCTCATGCACGCAACCGTTGTTTAAGTCCGCATCCGATCCGCATTTTTTACAGGTCTGATGCGGACCCATTCACTTCAATGGGGCCGCAAAAAATGCGGACAGCACTCCAAAATGCAGAACGCAAAACAGGCAATGGACGTGTGCATGAGCCCTAATTCTTCTATTTTTCTTCACATTCATGAAAAACGCATGCATCCGGAAGGAAAGAATGGAAACACTGAACACCATCACGGAAAAAACTGATTGAACCTGCATGCAAAACCCTCAGTTTTTCCCTGAACAGATCCTGACTCAATGCGTACCTTTACCTGAAAACTTTTGGACAGGATGCAATATTCTCTACCTATCATCTGCTCCCATAAAAAAGCAAAAGGCAAAAATACAAAATATCAAATCCATTTTCATTAATCTTGTCACATCTTATGGCCTCTTTCACACTCGCAATCTGGAATGAGTATGATATAGCGCCAACATATTCTGCAGCACTGTGCAAGAAATTACAGATGTAGCAGAACTGAAGGGAACTGGAAAAACATGTCACAGAGTTATCTCTCGATAAAAACCTTTGAAAACCATTGAAAAGTCAAATCTGCATTTTCTTGTCTTTATTTACTTAAAGGGAGTCTGTCACCACATTTTAGCATGTTAGACCATTAAAATAGGGTTATGTGATCCAGCCAGAACATAAAAACGGTACCTTTGTGGTAGAAAACGGACTTTTCTTTTTGCCGAAAATGAAGTTATAAGGTTATGTTCTGAGCCCTCTCAAGTGCCCAGGGCGGTCTCTCAATCCTCGGAGCCCCAGGCAGGCACCTCCTAAACGGCTGATAACCCCGCTCTCCGTGCGCCTCTGCCCGCCCGTTTACTCCCCTCCCCTGTCCTTTTCCACTGCGGCTGTGCAGTCCAAATCGTAGCGGGCGCATGCGCAGTAGGTATTGCGATGCCCTGCCAGGAGCGGGCATTGCATTGCGCATGCGCCCGCTACGATTTGGACCGCACAGCCGCAGTGGAAAGGGACAGGGGAGGGGAGTAAACGGGCGGGCAGAGGCGCACGGAGGGCGGAGTTATCAGCCATTTAGGAGGTGCCTGCCTGGGGCTCCGAGGACATAAAGTTGTATGTTACCTGAATTCGCACCGTGAATTGGTAGACCACTGGGTATTGGATCTCATAGGTGTGATGTTGAGTAACCGGTTGAAGCTCAGGGGAGTCTGCATGGCCTTGGCACAATAGATCCACCATAGCAAGCTGTGGACATCATCTGATTGTCCATCGATGACCTAGAAAGCGGCGAGACATCTCAAGGATCAATACAGCTCAAAGTCGTTCTGAAGACAGAGGAGGAGATACGTAGAGTCAGTACTAAAGACAAATTGTACAAGATATAAAACCTACTTGTAGAATCGCAGCCTTTTTTCAGATAAATGGATTATGGAGTAGTGATCCCTGTTCTCTGGAATGTTTACGAAACGCACACCGACCTCATTGACTATAATGGGGTCTGGCAGAGATCTGGTCTCTACCCAGCAAATATGCCATGCATCCATCTGATTCCCGGCATTCAATGTCTGAACAGCCTGCTGGAGAGCTGTGCCGCAAATGTGAAAGAAGACTAACTCTACCCATTAAGATTTCATTTACTGCGTCCACATATCGCCCTATACCTGGTTGTTTATTATATTTGTACACCTTGTTATCCAAGACGGTTTTGTTATATAACTTATATAACAGACGTACAGACGTCTTATCAGCTTCTGTTTGTTCTTATGGAAGTTAGTCATATATTGGGAGAAGAAAGATCTTTTAGGAAACAGTAATTGATGGGACGCTCCTGTCTCCTGGACACAAAAGATAATAGAGCATCACACATCACTAATGGATAAGTTCACAACATGCAAACACACATCTAACACTTTAGCGGAGAGTATACTAACATATAACACTGCCATCTAGTGACTAGATAACATGAAAATCAACCAGAAAACACAGAATATACATAACCTTGCTGTCTCCTCTAGCACAAAACCAAACCGTGGAGAACTTGGCTCTGGGAAATGTAACAAATATTGTAATTTTCTTTCATGTAATTCCACTTTCCTAATCAGCAAAGAGTCTAATTATTTTTATTTTATTTCACCTGACTGTATGTACAACAGGTGGGGACCTGAACCACCATCCTCATTTTCAAGGCCCATTGGAGACCTTGGAATAATAAGAGGATGAGACTGGAATAAAGAAACAAAGACCAAACACTCAAAATGAAGCAAAAGAAGCAAAACAGTGTAAAGACATAATGTACCGCCATAATGCACAGCTAGAAAGCAGGAGTTTATTGGGAACTTTAAAATGGCCTTGGGAAAATAAACTAAAAGTGGCCCTCATGTTGCAGGCACGTCCAAACTGACAATAGGTGGGCCAACACTGGTAGGCAGGACAACTCAAGTAGGCCAGGTCAGCAGTACTATATCTGTCCCACGACAACCAAATACCACACTGAAGCTCAAAATACATCCCAGAAGCCGCCCCTCTGTCCAACAATACCAGTAGCTGCCACATTTTGTCCTACTTGCTCTCCAAATGTCTCTGATTACGATATTGAGCAGGGGATTTAGGGGATGAGATGTAGACCACAGGACCAAGCCAGTTCTAACTTTAATATGCCAATAAAAAAAGAAATGCTGTACCTGAATCTTGTACCAGGTGGCCATCTGCAATGCAGGCCACGGGCCTTTTCTAGTCTTTGGCCTGAGACATCTGTTTCCTTGCACCATTTGTACACTGCTTCATATATTAGCCTTTGACACTATGTGGGTGAACAACAGGGCAGACAGCCATGGGCTCCAATGCTGTGCCACAGTGTTCAACTGTATCACTGTCCTGATATAATTAAATTCAGGAGGACATCAGATACATTAGAGCATCAGATCACTATGTACCTGGCTAGTGGCAGTGAGGAGGGCTTTGGCCAGACCGCCTCTGCTAGAAAGCCATACCTGATAGGAATTCTCATCACCGCTCTTGTTCTATATGTCGGACTCTTTTTTTCTATATGGCAGCACATTTTATTGCCCAGTTACCATGAAGGAAAATTGTAAAAAAAAAAAAATATTGCACAAAATATCTTCTCGTTATTCAGGGTAAATTCTAGAATGAATCAAGTGTAGTCTAAAGTATAATCACTAGCCCTGGGGTATGCCAGAGGATCCTTTAAGCCAAATGATATCAATAGGACAAAACATTCTAGCCGCTGGGGCTTTATCCACTTTTTGGGTGCTGATACCTGACTGGTAGATCTGAGTGGAAATTATTGGGACTGCATGGATACCAGTATATGACTGGCAGAATATGTAATGATTTATGACTAGCACATATATAATTCATCTGGTTGCCCCGTTACCCCAGTTTGAGACTGGTGTAAGGAAAAGGGCTGATACTGGTATAACTGGGCTTATAACCAGGTTACTGCATGTGAACTAAAATATTATTCTGATTGCATGAATGTAGTTTGAGATACACTGGTTTGCGTTACCACCAAAATTGAAAATAAACAATTTACTGCCTGAAAAGAGGAAGGCTTAAAAAACTATTTTATTGAATGTACTTATTTAAAAATTGTGTCTCACCACCAAAATACAAAAATCAGGCTGAAATGTGAAATGATGGGTATTGTCCAATTTATTTTATAGACCCTAGCCTCATTTTATCACACAAAAATATTGCTACCCCGCACAGGAGATATGTGGAGACATCTATTATCATTCATATATTGTGTAGTAAAACACTATGTATCACCACATATTGTGTCTCTCCCCAATTGATACATGAGTAACCAAACAGCTTAAAATATTATCCTAGGATGTTATTTTATTAAATGATGGGTGCTCTTTTTTTTTAGCAATTATTACAGCCGACGGCACCTCCAAAACTTCAATCCCAGGCACTCATAAACATCCCTCTGCTTCACTTGTACATTGACCCCTGTGTATGTATTGCGTCAGCTCGACGTGATTCTATGCCCCCTATATTAGCATGTCCTCAGGAGCAGAAAGCAATTACAGGGTACAGTAGACGCTGCACGCCATATGCCTAGCGTATAGCAGCGCTACGAATGGGAAACAGGACGCTGCACGCCTCTGATGGCGGGCGTGCAGCACTGGTAATATACAAGCCTAGGACGCTGGGCATGTGGTAAAACGTTACTAAAGAGGAATTAGGGGCTCTGGAAATATTAAATAAGGATGTCACTATAGTGATAAAACCCTCAGATAAAGGGGGTAACATAGTGATCCTAGATGACACTTAGTATGTTGAAATGTGCATTCGATTATTAGAAGATCAAGAGTGCTATAAAAAACTGGAGCATAACCCGATGGAATTATTCAAATGTGAATTGACTAGCATTTTACAAAAAGCACTGCAACAACATCTTATAGATAAGGGTACTTTCCCACTAGCGTTTTTCTTTTCCGGCATAGAGTTCCGTCAAAAGGGCTCAATGCCGGAAAATAACTGATCAGGCATATCCCCATGCATTCTGAATGGAGAGCATTCCATTCAGGATGCATCAGGATGTCTTCCGTTCAGTAATTTTGACTGATCAGGCAAAAGATAAAACCGCAGCATGTTACAGTTTTATCTCCGGCCAAAAAAACTGAAGACTTGCCTGAATGCCAGATCCGTTTTTTTGCCGGATGACACTGGAAAGACGGATCCGGCATTTCAATGCATTTTTCTGACTGATCAGGCATTTTTAAGACTAATCAGGATCCTGATCAGTCTTACAAATGCCATCAGTTGGCATATGTTTTGACGGATCCGGCAGGCAGTTCCGGCGACGGAACTGCTTGCCGGATTACTCTGCCCCAAGTGTAAAAGTAGCCTTACCTGAACACCCGATATTAGCAGCCTTCTACAGTCTCCTAAAAATCCACAAATGATAATCCCCAATGAAGGGTAGGCCTATTGTATCGAGGGGTAGACAGTCTCACGGGAAAAAATTTGTGTGGATGTGGATGAGATACTGAGACCATTCGTGTTAAATTTACCATCATACGTTAGGGACTCAATGAACATCTTGAGACATCTCAATGATATTTATTGCGATACGGGTCCAATTTTAGCTAGGCTGGATGTAGAAGCGCTCTACACTTCAATACCACAAAAACAACGGCTGTCAGGCAGTTAGAACGTTCCTAATGGAAAGGGGGTCACATCTATCCGCACATAATGATTTTGTGATGGGATTACTTGAATTCATACTGACCCATAACATCTTTACCTTTGATAGCAAAATATACCACCAGCTCAGGGGAGTGGCAATGGGGAGCCCATGTGCCCCCACTTTTACTCATCTCTACCTGGGCTGGTGGGAAACGGAATTTGTGTTCTGTGAAGAAATGGAACAATGGACATCTTCAATTGTCCTATGGATAAGATTTATTGATGATGTCTTTATATTGTAGAACAACAACACGAATTTGGTGTTCAAAGAATTTTTCTCGCAACTGAATGAGAATGAACTGGGTCTTTTCTTAACTAGTGAAGTCAGTGAAACCTATGACTTTCTTGGATCTTTCTATCAATATGTTCTGGAAGCCCACGGCGACTAATACTTTGCTTAGATAGGAGAGTGCTCATCCGGATAGGTTAAAAAATGGAATACCAAAAGGACAGTGGTAGCCCAGCGGTCTATACTGGCGCTGCTGCCCCTAACCACGGGCAGGGGCGCTGGGCTCCCTCTTTCCCTCCTGCGGGCAGCAAGTAACTTAAATATGGTATCTGATCCATGCCAGAGTTTCCTTCCTGCTGGAGACCTGTACTGGTGTTTGAGCTTGCACTGGTGTGTCTCTCTTGACCTATGAAGCAGCACATACACGCCTCTGCCTCACTAGCCCATGGCTGGTTTGCAGCAGGAACTTAAAGGAACTTCCTACCACAGGAAGATGCCTGAGCAACTCATGGTCTCTAGCTTGTCTAGCTCCAAGTGCAAAGGTGTTTCTCTTGTCTGCTTCACCTGCTTATTGAACTCCTGGAATTTGCCTGTTTGCCGCCTGCCTCTGACCTCGGACTTTGTTTATGGACTTTGTTTGTTTGCCGCCTGCCTCTGACCTCGGACTTAGTTTATGGACTTTGTTTGTTTGCTGCCTGCCTCTGACCTTGGACTTCGCTTACTGACCTTGCTTGATCGCTGCCTGTCCTGACCCAGAACCTCCTGGTCCACGCACATCCCCTCGGTGCTTGCACTGGGTACAACTGCCACTGACTCAGGGACTGCTCTGGCACCTGGCAACTACCATAACGACTCAAGCCTATCCTCACCATCAGAGGCTCTAGTAAAGAACAGGTAGTTGCTTAGTTACGCCCCTCCAGAGTATAGCCAGTCAGTGGCGCAGTGGGTCCACACCCGCTAGCATAACAGACAGTATTTAAGGGCTTGCCGTAACTGCTTAGAATGGGTAGACTTCAAGTGAGCAGCAAATGACCTACAGAGGAGGTTTTCTCAAAGGGGATACCCTGAGTTATGCCTTAAAAAAGCCTACCAACATGTGGCAATGACCAACAGCGATAAACTCCTACATCCAAAGAAATGCATTATCAATGATACCAAGATTCGGATTATAGAAACGTATGATGTGGCGCATAAGGGAGTCCGAAATATCTTGGAGGACCACTACGGGGTCCTTAAATTGGATCCCGTAGTGGGACACCTAGTGGGGGATCATCCCCTGATTACGTATAGAAGAGAAGTAATTTGAAGGATTACCAGTGCTGCACGCCCGCCGTCAGAGGTGTGCAGCGTCCTGTTTCCCATTTGTAGTGCTGCTATATGCCAGGCATATGGGCGTGCAGCTTCTACAGTACCCTGTAATTGCTTTCTGCTCCTGAGGACATGCTAATATAGGGGGCATAGAAACACGTCGAGCAGACGCAGTACATACACAGGGGTCAATGTACAAGTGAAGCAGAGTGATGTTTATGAGTGCCTGGGATTGAAGTTTTGGAGGTGCCGTCCGCTGTTATAATTGCCAAAAAAGAGCACCCATCATTTAATAAAAAACATCCTAGGTTAATATTTTAAGCTGTTTGGTTACTCATATATCAATTGGGGAGAGACACAATATGTGGTGATACATAGTGTTTTACTACACAATATATGAATGATAATAGATGTCTCAACATATCTCCTGTACGGGGTAGCAATATTTTTGTGTGATAAAATAAGGCTAGGGTCTATGTAATAAATTGGACAATATCCATCATTTCACATTTGAGCCTGATTTTTGTATTTTGGTGGTGAGTCACAATTTTTTAATAAGTACATTCAATAAAATAGTTTAAGCCTTCCTCTTTTCAGGCAGTAAAACTGAATGTAGTTTGGCTTTATATTACATATATGGTAGACGACGTGTTATAGAAGCCTCCACTGACCTGGTCAATGCTGCCGCTGTCTTTCGTATTAGACTCGATAGAAAAGCATCTTTTGCGCTTATTCGGAGATTGTACAGTGTCCGGTGCCATGGCTGCCCGAAACAGCTGATCCGGGGGGGTTCCTGGTGTTGGACCCCTACTTTTCTGATATTGAAGACCTATCCTGAACATAATTTCTGTAGCCCGGACAAACCGTTTAAGGTCAGGACTTTGATTTGGCCATCTTAAAACACAAAAACACATGTTCTTTTTCAACCATTCTTTAGTTGATTTACGTGTGCTTTGGATCATTGTCTTGTTACATCACCCAATGACTCTTCAGCTTGAGGACATGGACTGCTGTCACCTGTGGGGGGTTAGCTCTTTTCCGGGGGTCATTCGCACAAGTATCTTCGCCAGACACCAAGTTTCAGGTCTAATAATAGTATCATAAATGATACAAAGTAAACACCTGCCCGGCTGGGCTCTAACTAAACATAACATAACCTGACTCACCTAAAGCACTGTCATAACTTGCGGCTTTCCCAGCCCAATGTCCATCAGCCTCCTGGCTGTACAGAGCACCGTTCACACACGGTCTAAAGTGCCTTTATGGGGGAGTGTGGCCCAGTAGTCCTCCCAACTCTGGCCTTGTGACCACTTGTGCCCAAGCGTCACAGCGTCCTCCAACAATCCGGCTAGCACCTAGCCATGTGGCCCCTCAGCCACCCCGGCTGAGACCACTCTTCCAGAGCCTCCAGCAGGACTGTGTTTCACAAAAACTCTGTCTCCTTCCTCAGAGTGGGAGCCACACCCAAGTCCAGCAACAGGCTCAAATACCATCCCTGGACATGGGCATATTCCAAAATCCCGGACTGGAGCATGGGGAACAGACACCCACCCAACACATTGCCTGTTTCCAGTAAAAGCCCGCCCCGGACTAGCTGGAGCCAGCTAAGCTAATTGTCTTGGTGTCCACCAACTAACTTGGTGGCCACCTATATCTACGGCCTTTACTCCACCAAGGCCGGGCCCCTTGGTGACACGCTCCTGGTGCAAAAAACCCTTTTCATGCTTCCCCGGGACTTTACTGCACCCATCACTAGTCACAATGCTACACACCATAGAATAAATTCCTCAATGACCATGCCCTAAGGCAGCAAAGCAGCCCAAAACCATGATGCTCCCTCCACCATGAACACAATTCGCACAAAGTTTGGTGTTGGCGTGCAGTGTTCTTTTTACTCCATGCATAGCGTTGTGCGCAGGGGCGTAGCTAAAGGCTCATGGGCCCTGGTTCAAGAGTCCAGCTTCGGCCCCCCCTTCCCTCAGTCCTTTGTGGCCGGGGGCAGGGAAGCACATAGTCTTTGTGCTGCCTAAGGCAAAAATGTAAACAGCAACCCCCCCATGCCAAATTCTTGAACTAACCCCTTCCGTCCAGCCAGAGATGTAAGGGTACCTTCATATTTGGGGCAGAGGATTCCGGCTTTTTGGACACAAACGGATGCATTTGTCAGACGGATCCGGATGCGGATATGTCTGACAAATGCATTGCAATACCGGATCCGTCTTTTCGGTTGTCATCTGCAAAAACGGATCTGGTATTTATCTTTTTCACATTTTTAAAGGTCTGCGCATGCGCAGACCGCAAAACCGGCTCCATTTTTCCGGAACACTTGGGCCGGATCCGGCATTAATGCAGTTCAATGAAAATTATTCCGGATCCAGCATTCTGGCAAGTGTTCAGGATTTTTGGCCAGAGAGAAAACTTCAGAATGCTGCGGTATTTTCTCCGACCAAAAAACGTGAGAGGAACTGAACTGATGCATCCTGAACGGAATGCTCTCCATTCAGAATGCATTAGGATAAAACTGATCAGTTTTTTTACGGTATTGTGACGGAACTCAATAGCGGAAAACAAAAATGCTAGTGTGAATGTACCCTAACTGGACCGGCATGCACTTTCTATAATACTGGTGTTTTCTTATGTGGCACAAGGTTCTTCGGGCTCCCTCAGGCTCCTGGGCCCGGTAGTGACTGCTACCTCTGCACCCCCTATAGCTACGTACGCCCCTGGTTGTGCGTTTGAGCTAAAAAGGTCTACTCTGGGACAATCAGCTGGTCTTGGGAAAACTTAAGAAGGGCCAAAAAAATAATAATTTGTTTTTGTACAGTAGCTACTTCCTTTGTGGTGTCCTTCCATTCTTGTTAATTTTTTTCCTAATAGTGACCAATTTGCAGCTTGTGCATTTTCTCACCTCTTTCAGGTCTGCCTATTGTGCACTTGGAGTTAGCTTAGCAGGATGCCCACTTCTAGTTAGAGCAGCAACAGTTCTAATTTTCTCCATTTGTATTAAATGTGTCTAATCACGGATTGGTGTACACCCAGGTCTTTAGCAATGGTTTCAGAGCCTTTTATAGCAACATTCGTTTCTATAATCTTCTGAGGTCTTCTGTTTGCATCCAGGCACGGTTCCCACTAACCAATCTTTTTTGAGAAGAACAGATTTGTCAGTAACCAGTCTTTGTGTGACTTTATGCCAACCTCTTGTGGATGCTCTAATGGTCAGTGCATTTCTTGTATTTGTAAAATTAAATAAATTAAAGTTCCGTTCCCTTTAAGTTCAAATAGAAAAAATATTCAATATATTGTAATCATTTGTATCTATATTAAATGGATGTACTTCTCACTACCTAAAGTTCTATTAAAAGAGAATCGTTCACCATTTTTTCTCATTTAAATAAACCTAAAGGAGTATGCGGATCATCTAAGCAATACTGATTTTGCTTTATAACTCAGTCTACTGGGATGGTCGAATCCTAGAAATCATATAATCTTTGCAAGTTTGGCATGCAGGAGAGTCGGACAAGCAACAGTCCTGATTCTCTGGGAATTATTGAACATTGCTACCAGTTACACATCCTAATATATAAACAGGGTGCGTTACATCCCGCTGCAGAGCTGAGTGGGAGGGTGAGAGAGAGGGAAAAAGTTACAGTGCAGAGTGTTCCTGTCAGGCTGCTCAGACTGATGACATTTTGCATTTTCCTACTCTCTGCAGCCCCACTAGGGGGAATTCACTAAGGATAGATTTACACAGTTCCCATTAATTTCAATGCTTCAATACTAAGTGTATGAATACTTATGTATTTGGCTCCCCCTAGTGGTCGCTGTAGGCAGCATTGTTTTATCATACACTACTATGGTAGATTTTGAGTTGCAGGTGCCTCTGTGAGGGTGGATTTTTAAGCAACATGGCATGGTAAGAAAAACTTTTCCAAGAATAGAGAAAATATTGTTTTTTGAATACTCTTGTCCATAAACCCATGGCCTTTAATTTTGGTTTATTATCACTCATTCAGATTATTGTTCAGATTTTTGGCCAAGAATTGCTTAGGGACCCACAAAGATAACAAGAAATGGTCACCAGTTTTGGAGGCAGTGGTGTATCTTCTTTTAAATATAGTATATATATATATATATATATATATATATATATATATATAGTCTATACGGTCCTAAGTATAGCTTTTAATAATTTTTTGTTTGTTTCTGTGTGTGCCAACTTTGGGGGGGGGGGGGAGAGGAGGAGGACATGGGGCAGTGTGGTAGCAAATCAGTTCAGGGGGGGGGCAGATTATTAAATGGGTGCAAATCACTTCATGTGGGACAGATTATTACTTGGGAGCAAATTACTTCATGGCGGAAATGTGTGGGGGCAAATTTTTCACGGTAGGCAGTGTGGGGCCAAATTACTTCAGGTGGTGCAGTGTGGGGGCAAATTACTTCAGGGGGTGCAGTGTGGGGGCAAAATACTTCAGGGGGTGCAGTGTGGGGGCAAATTACTTCATGGGGTCAGTGTGGGGGCAAATTACTTCATGGGGACAGTGTGGGGGTAAATTACTTCAGGGGGTGCAGCGTGGGGGCAAATTACTTAATGGGCGCCAGTGTGGGGGCAAATTACTTTATGGGTGCCAGTGCAGGGGCAAATTATTTCATGGGAGTGCAGTGTGGGGGGCAAATTACTTCATGGGGCAGTGTGGGGGAAATTACTATATGGGGTAGTGTGGGGGGAAATTACTATATGGGGGTTTTGTGGGGGCGTTTCTATTAGGGGAAATTATTTTTGGGGACACTATACAGGCATTATTACCTGGAGCACAATATAGGGTGTTATTATTACTGGGGGCACTCTAGGGACATTATAATTGCTGTAGACACTATAGGGACCTTTGGGGTAATTTATCAAACTGGTGTAAAGTAGAACTGGGTTAGTTACCCATAGCAACAGATTCCACCTTTCATTTTTCACAGCTCCTTTGGAAAATGAAAAGTGGAATCTGATTGGTTTCTATGGGCACCTAAGCCAGTTGTAATTTACACCAGTTTGATAAATGACCCCAATTATGAGAAATCTTACGTGTCTGTGTAACAAACTCTGTAGAGACGAGATGCGGCAGAGAAGAGGAAAGAGAAGATCTACATGAGAGGAGATGTCACTGGATGTAGCAGGTATGTGATGCTGTATTCCCCTATATGTAGAGCTGGCTCACTACTGTGACCTGCATCTCATCTTCTCCTCCAAGTCTTCTTTTTATCATAATCATATGTATTTTAAATTTGGCAACTAAAATTAAAACGTGTCACCTGCAGTCCTATGTAACAGCCCAGATAACAGTGATAACTTTCTGTGTGCAGATAATGTATTAGATGTTCCATGTAGTCCTATGTAACACACCACATAACACAATAGTTCACTGTGTTATGTGGGGTGTTACACAGGACTTCAGGTAACATCTATGAAATCTGTACTCAGAGAGTTATGAGATGCTGGGGGTCCGACTCCTGGCACCCCCACCAATCAACTGTTTGAGGAGACCGCGATGTTAAAGTGAGCGCCACAGCACCTTTGCTCCTTACCAAGCACAGCTCTGTCCATTTAATAGCACTGCGCTTGGTATTACAGATCAGAGCCAATCACTCAGATGAGACAGAGCTGCACCTAGACCATGTGAACGATGTCATATGGCCTAGGAAGAGACTTTGGCGCTTACAAAGCACTGCAGCCTCTTCATACAGAAAAAAAACAAAACTAAAATGGAGGGGGGGGGGGCCCGAGTTGGGTAGACATATGCAGAAACCCAAAATATCGGCGTTCACGCCAGCCTCACTGCTCTGGCCCGCATCCTCCACTAATTGTGGGGTTTCGCTCTGGTAGATAGGGTAAGCAGGTGCAGTTCAGAGGCAATATACAAGTTCTTAACTTAAAACGTCAGTGTTTATTCACACTTGAGGCAATTGCACAAAAAAAAGCACGTGACTTTGCAATCTTGGTGTTAATTCACACACAATGGAAAGTTCATATAACACAAGTCACCTTGCTGGCAGTTCTGCCTCCAGTAGTCCACAGCAGGCTTTAGGGGGCCTGTTTCCCCAGCATGCGGATCTCAGTCCTTCACCGCGGCACAAAGCCATATTTTCACCCAGGCAGCCCCCCTTAAGTTAGCATTGGAGCATCTCTTGCGTCGATGCGCTCCCTTGCCCTGCGCTAGATAGCGCAGGGCACACTCTCTTTTGTTTACAATAACACACTGCCGGGAGGAGGCTTCCGCAACCGGCTCTGATGGGCGTGCTTTAGCGCTGCCCTAGTCTTTTACTGGCAGCCCCATGGAGAGCCCGGTTCGTCACCGGTACTCCTGAAAAAATGCCTTTTCCCTGCGCGTTTTAGCGCAGGGCAAAGGAGAGCATCAGAGCATGAACTCAGGGGGGCTGCCTGGGTGAAAATTGAGGTATGTCCGAGTTTACCTCTGAACCCGGACAACCCCTTTAAACTCTGGTCCGGTATTTGACCTCACCTGGCTGGAAAACAGCTCAGCCGCACATGTTGGGAGGAAAATACCTGCCTTGCCAGACACAACCCTTCACTGTGTCACAATATATATAAATATTTGTTCATTTTGTCTCTTGAATGTTATCCATAGTCCATGAATGGCTTATAACTCTGTGTTAGGATATGTTCACATAGTATTTTGTCCTCAAAACGTTATGGGTGAAGTTTGTGCCAAAATTTGCATAGGATCCGTACAGAATCTGCTACCCATTGTTTCCAATAAGGACTCCGCACTCTACTACTGGAAAAAAAAATGTCTCTGCTGGGCATTGAAATGGTGGCAGTTGTCAATGCACAGGTTAGCCTCATTGAATTGGGCTAATTCACGTTCACATCCATTAAATGACAAACTACAAATCTGCAGAACAATCCTGAGGGTCAGTCTTGGTTTTCTGGTGCAGATTCCATGTAGCTTTTCCTTTCAGCTGTTCTCTGTCAGCCACTCCGAGCTACTATATATTCTCCCTTTCTACTTCCCTTGTTGCCAGATATAGACCTTCCTTCCAGATCTTCTATTCTGACCTCTGGTGGAGTTAGAGTTGCTGTGGAGCTGTTGGAACAGTTGGAACTGGTGCTTTCGGATCTCCGGTTCTCTCCTGTTTGTTCTCTCCTGTGTGTTGGGGGTGATGTTGACGATCTGGTGCCGATTTTTCAAAAGGGGGTGGTTGTCTCTGCGTTACACTCAGATCTGGAGGGGATGGTGTTGAAGGCTCAGGGGGATGCCCCGGTCTCCTGTCCCCCTGGAAAGTTGTTTGTGCCTTGAAATATTAAAAGAACATCATAATTCTGCACTCGCTGGTCATCCAGGTTGTAGGACAATCTCTGAGCTATTGTCTCGTAGCTTTTGGTGGCCAAGGTTGCACCAGGATGTAGTTGATTTTGTGTCTACCTGTACAACCTGTGCAGGCCCTAAAGTCACTCATACTCGTCCGGCGGGGTCTCTTTTGCCACTGGTCATTCCCAACACCAACAGACTGTTGACACACCTGTCGATGGGTTTTATTACTGATCTACCTGTATCTGCGGTGTAAGGGATTAGGTAGCGAGGCTATCGTCTCCTGGGTAGACAGGCACAGTTTAGCAGGCACACCGAAGAAGTTACAGTCCACACGGCAGGAACTTCGTTTAACTGACCTCAGACAGTTTTATTGTCAGGTTGAGGTACAGAACATAAAATATAACAAACAAAAATCCTAAGCCTGTCCGGCTCTAACTATACAGCATGAAACCTCCCTGACCAAGTGCCGGCCTTATACCAAGCACCCAAACAAAATAGCAAAGTCCGTACCTCTTGAAGTGCTCTCACAGGCTCCATGCAGGTGACCTGTTCCCAGGCTGAGAGAGCTGTGTCTGCATTCTCAGCCTTATATCAGGCCAGCACACCTGAGGAGTAATTACCTGACAGCACAAAACCCGGACTGTCCGGATGGAGTGGGGCCCACCCTTCTCTCCCCACTCCAGCAACAGAGGCCCTAAGAACAGGTTTTTGCAAACCCAAATTGCACAGACCTCTCCTGAACATTTCCCTGGTTGCTTTTAAATGACAGAAGTGAGAAATCTTGGGCACACATAGACCCCGTCCACTACTTCTCCAGACACTCTGTCACATATCCTCCCCCCCTGTTTCAGACCCGGGGCTGGAACACATCTGGACATCAGACAATGTACACGTGACAAGGCATCTGCATTTCCCATTTGGGTCCCTGGCCTGTGCTTTACGGTAAACTGGTACTCTTGCAGGGCTAAGAACCATCTTGTTACCCTCCTATTTGTTTCCTTATTCTCACACATCCATTTTAAGGGAGCATGATCCGTGATCAATTCAAAGTGACGACCAAGCAAATAGTAGCGGAGTGCTTCCACAGCCCATTTAATAGCGAGGCACTCTTTTTCCACAATTGCATATTTTTGCTCATGGTCATTAAGTTTCCTGCTCAGATATAGTACAGGGTGTTCTTCTCCATCCCGGACCTGTGACACTACTGCCCCCAGTCCCACCTCAGACGCATCAGTCTGTAGGACAAACCCTTTCTTAAAATCTGGGGTTATCAGCACCGGCTGAGCGCACAGGAGGGTTTTTAGAGTCTGAAATGATTTTTCTGCCTCTTGTGACCACTTGACCATGACAGAGTCTTTCCCTTTTGTCAGGTCCGTTAATGGGGCTGCAAGGGAAGCAAAATTAGGTATAAATCGCCGGTAATAGCCTGTAATCCCCAAGAAGGCACGGACTTGCTTCTTGTTTACCGGTTGAGGCCACCTTTGTATGGCTTCGATTTTGTTTAACTGGGGCTTTACTAGGCCTCGGCCTATGATGTAACCTAGATACTTAGCACCTTCAAGACCAATGGCACATTTTTTTGGGATTGGCTGTGAAGCCTGCCTCACACAGGGAATTGACAACCGCCTGCACCCTAGGTAGATGGAATTCCCAGTCTGGACTTTGGATGATGATGTCATCCAGATATGCGGCTGCGTACCGTCTGTGGGGTCTTAAAATCTTATCCATCACCCTCTGGAAGGTTGCAGGGGCTCCATGCAAACCAAACGGCAAGACCACATAATGAAACAACCCATCAGGAGTGGCAAAGGCAGTTTTCTCTTTTGCCTCATTTGTCAGGGGAATTTGCCAGTATCCCTTAGTTAGGTCTAGAGTGGTTATATACCTGGCATTTCCGAGCCTGTCAATGAGCTCATCAACACGGGGCATTGGGCAAGCATCAAACTTAGATATGGCGTTCAACTTCCGGAAGTCATTGCAAAACCTCCAGCTGCCATCTGGTTTGGGGATCAGAACTATAGGGCTGGACCACTATAGTGAAGGAAATCCCAGTTTTTCCCATCTTTGTCTACCACTTTTTTAAGCATGGCTTTTAGAGTTTTATTAAATCTCTCTACCAGTCCATCAGTCTGTTGATGGTAGACAGAGGAACGCAGCTGTTTAACTTTGAACAGTTTACATAACTCCTTCATGATGCGTGACATAAAGGGGGTACCCTGATCTGTTAGGATCTCTTTTGGTAGTCCCACGCGACTGAACACCTGCACCAACTCTTTTGCTATGACCTTGGATGACGTATTACGTAAGGGTATAGCTTCCGGGTAACGAGTAGCGTAGTCCATGATTACCAGAATATGTTGGTGGCCTCGAGCAGATCTTACAAGGGGCCCCACCAGATCCATGGCTATTCTCTCAAATGGTATCTCAATGATTGGTAGAGGTATCAGGGGACTACGATAGTGTGGCCTAGGAGCCGAAATTTGGCACTCGGGGCAGGTGTCACAATAGTCTTTAACATCTTTATGGACCCCAGGCCAAAAGAACCTTTGAAGGAATCTGTCTGTAGTCTTTTCAGCTCCCAAATGCCCCCCCATAAGGTGACCATGAGCAATATCTAGTACCGTTCGTCGGTACACTTTAGGAACCACCAGTTGTTCCACCAGATCCTCTCCCCTTTTTACCACCTGGTACAATAAGTCATGTTTCACAGCCATATGCGGGAAACAAAGTCTGCCGTCCGGTTCCACCAGTTTACCATCAATAGACTTCACATTTTCCCTGGCTCTAGTAAGGGTGAGATCTTTTAATTGCTCAGCACCAAATTGCTCTTTCCGTACTGCCAGGTCTGGCAAATTGTCATTAAGTGAGTCTTCCCTCTCTGGACTACTCTGACCCTCTTCTAACCTATCACTATGGTCAGAGACCTCAGGCTCCCCTACCATGACAGACAAGGGAAGCAATTCACCATCAACAGAAGTCTCTCTTAAATACCCACACCTCTCGGTACCCAGTGGTAGGTCATCTCCTTCCTGACAGGCATTTGAAAGTTTATGTTCCCATAGCTGCCAAAAATGTGGGAAATCCCGCCCCATGATGACATCATGCATTAACCTAGGCACTAAACCAACCATAAATCTTCCTGCCCCAAACCGGGTATTTACATCTACCACAGCAGTGTGATAATTACGGGTGTCTCCATGTATGCAGGTTACCGCAATTGCCTTTGTTTGCCATTTCCTGGGGTTTACCAAATCCGTTTTTACTAGGGTGACCAGACTGCCTGAGTCCAACAAGGCACTCACATCTTTACCTTCCACCGTGCATTGGGCAATTGGCAACAACATGACCTGGCATTTGACATCTGAAACATTTTATTAAGTCCCTATTAAGTCTCTTATAGGCCACAGACCTCCCTGGCACGGCTTGCCAGCTTCTAGAGCCTGGGCCTCCAGTCTCTCCACTTGCACCCACAGATATATCACTTCTGCCAGCCCCCTTTTCCCTTAGAACAGTCTTACCAGGTAGTCCTGGAGATCTCCGCTGCGGGGCTGGGGGGCGCTGTGGCAGACTCAGTAGCTCCTCTGCGGATGTGTACCTCTCCACCATCTCCACCATCTGGTCAGCATTCTTGGGGTCACCAGGCTCACCCACTTGCGCAAGGTAACGGGGAGGGCCCTTAAGTACCGGTCCATCACAACTCGTTCCACCATCTGAGGGCCTGTCAGGAACTCCGGCTGCAACCATTTCTTGGTCAGGTGTATGAGGTTGTGCATTTGGGAACGTGGAGGTTTATCCATACTGTAGTCCCAGTTGTGCACACGCTGTGCACGGACCGAAAGAGTAACACCAAGGCGTGTAAGGATCTCCTTTTTTAGCATAACATAGTCCATAGCATCATAATTCTCCAGGTCAAAATATGCCTTTTGGGGTTTTCCTGAAAGGAAGGGGGCCAACAGTCCGGCCCACTGTGGCTTTGGCCAACCCTCTCGCTCGGCAGTCCTTTCGAAGGTGGTCAGGTAGGCCTCCACGTCATCTGCGGTTGTCATCTTTTGCAGAAAGTGACTAGCCCTTATGGCGGCATGAGGGGCCTCTGCCATCCCTGGGACCTGTCCAGCGACACTGGTCAGTTGCTGCACCACAACTGCTAAGGTCTCCCGGTCTTTTCTTTGCGCCTTTTGTGCAGCCTCCAGTTGGGCCGTCAGCCTGCGGCTAGTTTCCTCAAGCGCCCTTTGCTGTACTAGGGTAGCCTCCCGCTGTACTCGGGTAGCCTCCTGTTGAGATGCAACAGCTTGCAACATAGCTTTAACCACATCCTCCATTTTCCAAGAGGCAGAAAACAGTCTTTGGTGCACCGTACAAAAATGGACTCTGTCCCTTTAAATGTTCAGTTTTCTTTTTTTTTTTTTCCTTTCTTATGCCAGAATTTGGTGTGCCCGCATCCTCCACCACATGTAAGGGATTAGGTAGCGAGGCTGTCGTCTCCTGGGTAGACAGGCACAGTTTAGCAGGCACACCGAAGAAGTTACAGTCCACACGGCAGGAACTTCGTTTAACTGACCTCAGCCAGTTTTATTGTCAGGTTGAGGTACAGAACATAAAATATAACAAACAAAAATCCTAAGCCTGTCCGGCTCTAACTATACAGCATGAAACCTCCCTGACCAAGTGCCGGCCTAATATCAAGCACCCAAACAAAACAGCAGAGTCCGTACCTTTTGAAGTGCTCTCACAGGCTCCATGCAGGTGACCTGTTCCCAGGCTGAGAGAGCTGTGTCTGCATTCTCAGCCTTATATCAGGCCAGCACACCTGAGGAGTAATTACCTGACAGCACAAAACCCGGACTGTCCGGATGGAGTGGGGCCCACCCTTCTCTCCCCACTCCAGCAACAGAGGCCCTAAGAAAAGGTTTTTGCAAATCCGAATTGTACAGACCTCTCCTGAACATTTCCCTGGTTGCTTTTAAATGACAGAAGTGAGAAATCTTGGGCACACATAGACCCTGTCCACTACTTCTCCAGACACTCTGTCACAGCGGGTAAAACTGTTATCCTAGTAGTAGTAGTAGACAGGTTCTGTAAAATGGTGCATCTCATTGCCTTACCCGCGTTGCCAAATGCTAAAACCCTGGCTCAGGTTTTTATCAGTGAAATTGTGAAGCTTCACAGGGTCCCTTCCGATGTTGTTTCGGATCGGCGAACCCAGTTTATTTCTAAATTTTGGACAGCTTTTTTTTCTCGTCTTGGGGTACATTTGTCCTTCTCCTCAACCTTCCATCCACAGTTAAACAGCCAGACCGAACGCACCAAGTAAAACCTAGAGACTTACAGTACCTTAGGTTTTTTGTGTCTGAAAATTAGGAGGAATGGTCCTCTTACAGTACTTACCTTTAGCAGAGTTTGCTATATACAATCGCCGTCAAGAATCAACTGGTAAGTTACCATTTTTGGGTGCATATGGTTTTCATCCTCAATTTTGCACTTTCAGTGAAGGGGGAGCCTTCTGGCATCCCTGAGGAAGAATAGTTTACGTCAACACTCTCTTCTGTATGGCGAAAGGTTCAAAGCAATTTGAAAAATATGGGAGGCAGATAAACGTATTACTGATAAAAAACGTTTGGCAGGTCCAGACCTAGGGGTGAATGACTGTGTGGTTGTCGACTAGAAATATTAAGTTAAAGGTTCCCTCTTGGAAATTGGGTCCTAGGTTTATCGGTCCCTATAGAATAGTCGCTGTCATTAACCCCGTGGAATTTTGCCTGGAGTTGCCTCAAACATTGAAAATTCATAATGTATTTCATAAATCGTTGCTCAAAAAGTATGTTGCATCTCTGGAACCATCACCGTTATCGCCCACTCCAATTATTGTCAATGGCAATTTGGAGTTTCAGGTGGCAAGAATTGTTGATTCTCATTTTGTCCGTCGTTTCCTTAAATATCTGGTGCATTGCAGGGGTTACGGTCCGGAATAAAGAATGTGGGTGCCAGTGTCGGAAGTAAACGCCAGCAGGTTAATTAGTTCTTTCCAAATTTCTCATCCGGAAAGACCTGGTCCTAAGTGTCCGGTGGCCTCTGGTAGAAAGGGGGGTACTGTCACGAGGGTGTCACGACCTATCGTTGACCCTGTTGTGCCTGGGGTCAGAAGGTCGCAGTGTGTGGCTACTCGCTCGGTTTCAAGGGATCGCTCCATGACCTAGTTGTGGGAATGGATTCTGATCCAGGTTTTCCTGCTTTGGTTTGTGATCCTTTTTGTCCCATTTAGGAATTGGTAGCTTTTCCTTTCAGCTGTTCTTTGTCAGCCACTCCCAGCTACTATATATATTCTCCCTTTCTACTTCCCTTGTTGCCAGATATAGACCTTCCTTCCAGATTCTGACCTCTGGTGGAGTTGAAGTTGCTGTGGAGCTGTTGGAACAGTTGGATCTGGTGCTGTTGGATCTCCGGTTCTCTCCTATTTGTTGTCTCTCGTCGGGGATTGTATGTGGTGTTAGTGTTGTTTGTCCTTTCCCTGTTGTTACCCTAGGTGTCAGTGGTGAGGACTAGTGCTCCCATTGCCCTATTCACTACCTAGGGCTTCTTTCAGGGTAAGCCAGGGACGAGGCACGTGATCGGTGTACGGGTGAGCAGCCTGTCTAGGGACGGCAGGGCAGCCAGGTGCCAGTGCTAGGTGAGATAGGGGTCACTACTCCTCCCTCTCCGTAGTGAAAGGGTAACCTCCTTCCCTCCTCTCTGCGCTGCACGTCTGTTACCTGTCCTATCAGACGTGATACATACCCTTACATTGCCCATCCCCAATCTTTCCTATTGCTCTTTCTCTCTCTCTCTCTGTATATACAGTGGATATAAAAAGTCTACACACCCCTGTTAAAATGTCAGGTTTCTGTGCTGTAAAAAATTGAGACAAAGATAAATCATTTCAGAACTTTAACCTTTTTTCGACACAGGGGGTACTGGTACGCGCTGATGTCCTGGTACGCACGGCGGTCGGTGATCGGAACTAGGTGCCTGCTGACCCCCCCCCGTATCGGCAATTGCTGCAAACCGCAGGTCAATTCAGACCTTCGGTTTGCAGCGCTTTCGGAAGTTTCTGATCCCCGCGGTCAGTGACCGCGGAGATCAGAAACTTAAAAAATGCTTTTTTATATGTTTAACCCCGGGCGGTGCGTGTGGTGCGGGCAGTGCTGGGGGGGCGGGCAGGCGCGCGATCATCCGCCTGCCCCCTCTCTCAAGATGACCAAGCTTGCATTTCTGACACTCTGCTTGAAACGGCTGACATCATCACACAGATGTCAGCCATTTAACCCCTTCCATGCTTCGGTCTGTAGGGACTGCTGTATGGAAGAGCTTAACAGGGATGGAGCTCCCTCCCTTTCCCATCGGGGGCTGCTGTGCCTTTTCAGCCCCCGATTCTTGACGGGATCACAGAGGGAGGGGGCCCCCCCTCCCTCCCCATCACCCGCTGCTCTGTTGTGGCAGATAGTAATGGTTACCATGGCAACTGGATGCCATCACAGGCTTCCATGGTGCTTATCAGACATCTGCTAAAGGCAGAAGTCTGATCAGACTAAGTAAAGTGAAAATTCAGTACTGTACACTATATAGTGTACTGTACTGTATTATACAGACATCAGGGGTGTAGTTTCTTAGATGTGGCCCCTTTATGGAATTTCTACTCTAGTGGTGCATCAGGGGTTCTTCAAATGGGACATGGTGTCAAATAAAAAAGGCCATCAAAATCTGCCTTTCAGAAACCATATGGCGTTCCTTTCCTTGTGCGCCCTGCCGTTTGGTCATACAGCAGTTTACGACCACATATGGGGTGTTTCTGTAAACTACAGAATCAGGGCAATAAATATTGAGTTTTGTTTGGCTGTTAACCCTTTGTTTCTGAAAAAAATAGATTCAAATCGAAATTTAGAATTTTTATCTGCATTTGCCATTAACTCTTGTGGAACACCTAAAGGGTTGACGACGTTTGTAAAATCAGTTTTGAATACCTTAAGGCCTCATGCACACGACCGTTGTTTTATTCCGTGTTCGTTGTTCCATTTTTCGTGATTTTCTGCGGACCCATTGACTTTCAATGGGTCCGTTAAAAACTCGGCTAATGCACCGTTTGTCATCCGAGTCCGTGATCCGTGGTTCCAGTCCATCAAAAAAATATAACCTATTATTTTCGCGGAAAACGGTTCGCGGACCCATTCAAGTCAATGGGACCGCTAAAATACAAGGAGGCACACAAGATTGTCATCCGCGTCCGCGTCCGTTTTTTTCCTATCATTTGCATGGCAAACCTGTCTTAGACTTTTTTTAACTTTCCTTTATGTCTGGTGATCCTCCAAAAACAAAGGAAGAGACACGGAAACAAAAACGGAAACGGATCACGGAACAACAGAACACCATTTTGCGGAACGGAACACAACAACGGTCGTGTGCATGAGGCCAAAGGGGTGTAGTTTCTAGAATGGGGTCATTTTTGGGTGGTTTCTATTATGTAAGCCTCACAAAGTAACTTCAGACCTAAACTGGTCCTTAAAAAATGGGTTTCTGAAAATTTCAAGATTTGCTTCTAAACTTCTAAAGATATGTGGCGAAAAAACTATCACAAAATGGCCTGGATAAGTCAAAGTGTTTTAAAGTTATCACCACATAAAGTGACACTGGTCAGATTTGAAAAAAATGGCCTGGTCCTTAAGGTGAAAATGAGCCCGGTCCTTAAGGGGTTAATGTGACCTATAAACTGTACCACTCAATTGAAAAACAAACTGAAATCTTTTAGGTGGAGGGAAGAAAACAAACAAAAAAAATATGTGGTTGCATAAGTGTGCACACCCTCTTATAACTGGGGATGTAGCTGTGTTCAGAATTAAGCAATCACATTCAAAATCATATTAAATAGGAGTCAGCATACACCTGCCATCATTTAAAGTGCCTCTGATTAACCCCAAATAAAGTTCAGCTGCTCTAGTTTGTCTTTCCTGAAGTTTTCTTAGGGCTCTTTCACACTTGCGTTCGTTTCTTCCGGCATAGAGTTCCGTCGTCGGGGCTCTATGCCGGAAGAATCCTGATCAGGATTATCCTAATGCATTCTGAATGGAGAGAAATCCGTTCAGGATGCATCAGGATGTCTTCAGTTCCGGACCGGAACGTTTTTTGGCCGGAGAAAATACCGCAGCATGCTGCTCTTTTTGCTCCGGCCAAAAATCCTGAACACTTGCCGCAAGGCCGACCCCAGAATTAATGCCCATTGAAAGGCATTGATCCGGATCCGGCCTTAAGCTAAACGTCGTTTCGGCGCATTGCCGGATCCGACGTTTAGCTTTTTCTGAATGGTTACCATGGCTGCCGGGACGCTAAAGTCCTGGCAGCCATGGTAAAGTGTAGTGGGGAGCGGGGGAGCAGCATACTTACCGTCCGTGCGGCTCCCGGGGCGCTCCAGAGTGACGTCAGGGCGCCCCACGCGCATTGATGACGTGATCGCATGGCACGTCATCCATGCGCATGGGGCGCTCTGACGTCATTCTGGAGCGCCCCGGGAGCCGCACGGACGGTAAGTACAGGGAGTGCAGAATTATTAGGCAAATGAGTATTTTGACCACATCATCCTCTTTATGCATGTTGTCTTACTCCAACCTGTATAGGCTCGAAAGCCTACTACCAATTAAGCATATTAGGTGATGTGCATCTCTATAATGAGAAGGGGTGTGGTCTAATGACATCAACACCCTATATCAGGTGTGCATAATTATTAGGCAACTTCCTTTCCTTTGGCAAAATGGGTCAAAAGAAGGACTTGACAGGCTCAGAAAAGTCAAAAATAGTGAGATATCTTGCAGAGGGATGCAGCACTCTTAAAATTGCAAAGCTTCTGAAGCGTGATCATCGAACAATCAAGCGTTTATTCAAAATAGTCAACAGGGTCGCAAGAAGCGTGTGGAAAAACCAAGGCGCAAAATAACTGCCCATGAACTGAGAAAAGTCAAGCGTGCAGCTGCCAAGATGCCACCAGTTTGGCCATATTTCAGAGCTGCAACATCACTGGAGTGCCCAAAAGCACAAGGTGTGCAAGACGAAGCTGAAAGACGACCACCACTGGACAAGACACACAAGCTGAAACGTCAAGACTGGGCCAAGAAATATCTCAAGACTGATTTTTCTAAGGTTTTATGGACTGATGAAATGAGAGTGAGTCTTGATGGGCCAGATGGATGGGCCCGTGGCTGGATTGGTAAAGGGCAGAGAGCTCCAGTCCGACTCAGACGCCAGCAAGGTGGAGGTGGAGTACTGGTTTGGGCTGGTATCATCAAAGATGAGCTTGTGGGGCCTTTTCGGGTTGAGGATGGAGTCAAGCTCAACTCCCAGTCCTATTGCCAGTTTCTGCAAGACACCTTCTTCAAGCAGTGGTACAGGAAGAAGTCTGCATCCTTCAAGAAAAACATGATTTTCATGCAGGACAATGCTCCATCACACGCGTCCAAGTACTCCACAGCGTGGCTGGCAAGAAAGGGTATAAAAGAAGAAAATCTAATGACATGGCCTCCTTGTTCACCTGATCTGAACCCCATTGAGAACCTGTGGTCCATCATCAAATGTGAGATTTACAAGGAGGGAAAACAGTACACCTCTCTGAACAGTGTCTGGGAGGCTGTGGTTGCTGCTGCACGCAATGTTGATGGTGAACAGATCAAAACACTGACAGAATCCATGGATGCCAGGCTTTTGAGTGTCCTTGCAAAGAAAGGTGGCTATATTGGTCACTGATTTGTTTTTGTTTTGTTTTTGAATGTCAGAAATGTATATGTGTTTTTTGTTAAGTTGCCTAATAATTATGCACAGTAATAGTCACCTGCACATACAGATATCCCCCTAAAATAGCTAAAACTAAAAACAAACTAAAAACTACTTCCAAAAATATTCAGCTTTGATATTAATGAGTTTTTTGGGTTCATTGAGAACATGGTTGTTGTTCAATAATAAAATTAATCCTCAAAAATACAACTTGCCTAATAATTCTGCACTCCCTGTATACTGCTCCCCCGCTCCCCACTACTACTATGGCAACCAGGACTTTAATAGTGTCCTGGCTGCCATAGTAACACTGAACGCATTTTGAAGACTGATCCGTCTTCAAATGCTTTCAGTTCACTTGCGTTTTTCCGGATCCGGCGTGTAATTCCGGCAAATGGAGTACACACCGGATCCGGACAACAACGCAAGTGTGAAAGAGCCCTTAATCGCATCCCACAGCAAAAGCCATGGTCCACAGAGAGCTTCCAAAGCATCAGAGGGATCTCATTGTTATCATTGTTAAAAGGTATCAGTCAGGAGAAGGGTACAAAAGAATATCCAAGGCATTAGACATACCATGGAACACAGTGAAGACAGTCATCATCAAGTGGAGAAAATATGGCACAACAGTGACATTACCAAAAACTGGACGTCCCTCCAAATTTTTTGAAAAGACGAGAAGAAAACTGGTCTGGGAGGCTACCAAGCGGCCTACAGCAACATTCAAGGAGCTGCAGGAATATCTGGCAAGTACTGGCTGTGTGGTACATGTGACAACAATCTCCCGTATTCTTCATATGTCTGGGCTATGGGGTAGAGTGGCAAGACAAAAGCCTTTTCTTACGAAGAAAAACATCCAAGCCAGGCTAAATTAAGCAAAAACACATCTGAAGTCTCCCAAAAGCATGTGGGAAAAGGTGTTATGGTCTGTTGAAACCAAGGTTGGACTTTTTGGCCATAATTTCAAAAGATATATTTGGTGCAAAAACAACACTGCACATCACCAAAAGAACACCATGCCCACAGTGAAGCATGGTGGTGGCAGCATCATGCCAAGGGGCTGTTTTTCTTTATCTGGAACTGGGGCCTTAGTTAAGCTAGAGGGAATTATGAACAGTTCCAAATACCAGTCAATATTGGCACAAAACCTTCAAGCTTCTGCTAGAAAGCTGAACATGAAGAGGAACTTCATCTTTCAGCATGACAACGACCCAAAGCATACATCCAAATCAATAAAGGAATGGCTTTACCAGAAGAAGATTAAAGTTTTGGAATGGCCCAGCCAGAGCCCAGACCTGAATCAGATAGAACATCTGTGATATGAAGAGGGCTGTGCACAGGAGTTGCTCTCACAATCTAACAGATTTATAAAATCAAAAGGTGCTTCAAAAAGTATTAGTTTAAAGGGCTTCTGTCACCCCACTAAACATTTTTTTTGTTTGTTTACTTATAATCCCTATACTGCGATTTATGCCTACAGAATCTAATTAATCATTTTGGTTCAGTAGATTGGGTTAAAAACGTGCTTTTAAAATATGCAAATTACCTTGCTACCAGCTGGTAGCCGCCGCATCCTCCGATCCTAAAGACGCCCCCTCCGCATGTTGATTGACAGGGCCAGTGAACGGGATCGTCCTCTGCTGGCCCTGTCTGCTATCAAGATCTCGCGCCTGCGCCGTAACGGTATTCAGTCGGCGCAGGCGCACTGAGAGGCGACCGCTCCATCCTCAATGCGCCTGCGCCGATGACGTCACATCTACACCCGGCGCAGGCGCATTGAGGATGGAGCGGCCGAGCGAGCATCCGCCTCTCAGTGCGCCTGCACCGATTGAAGACAGGTACGGTGCAGGCGCGAGATTTTGAATGCAAACAGGGCCAGCGGAGAATGATCCCGTTCCCTGGCCCTGTCAATCAACATGAGGAGGGGGTGTCTTTAGGATCGGAGGATGCGGCTGCTACCAGCAAGTAGCCACCCTACTTGCTGGTAGCAAGGTAATTTGCATATTTTAAAAGCATGTTTTTAACACAATCTACTGAACCAAAACGATTAACTAGATTATGTAGGTGGGGTGACAGAAGCCCATTAAGGGTGTGCACTCTTATGCAACCATATTATTTTATTTTTATATTTTTTCTTCCCTCTACCTAAAAGATTTCAGTTTGCTTTTCAATTGAGTTGTACAGTTTATAGGTCACATTAAAAGTGGAAAAAGTTCATAAATTATTTATCTTTGTCTAATTTTTTACAGCACAGAAACCTGACATTTTAACAGGGGTGTGTGGACTTTTTATATCCACTGTATATATCTATATCTATATATATATATATATATATATATATATATTTACATGTATCAAACTGTTGAACACTCTGCGAGTGTTATAGATCTGTATGCAGTGAGCTCCCCCTCATGGACTGCAGGTATAAATAATTTAATAATTTTATACAATGAGAGTGTGAAGGGGAGAAACGGAAGACCTATAGGGGGCCTAATCCTCTTACTATAGTCCCTTGTTATAGGGCCTTTTGTGAGAGAGCTACCCCCTGGTGGTCCGTCAAGTATAACTATATTAGAAAATGGGAGCTGCAGAGAAAAAAGCAAACATAAATAAAACATCATACACATACTAGTATAGTTATATAGTAATTTAATGTGTATATATATAAATAAATATATAGTGACACAGTGAGAGGTTTGGTCTGCGAAAACAGGTATTTTCCTCCCAGCATGTGCTGCTGGGCTGGTTTGCAGCCAGCTGAGGTCAAATACCAGACCGGATTTTAAGTGCCGGTCCGGGTTTTGGCAGCACCTGGCTGTCCTTAACCGCCTCCGGACCGCCTAACGCAGGATCGCGGTCCGGAGGTGACAGCTCTGCGCAGAGTCACGCATATATGCGTCATCTCGCGCGAGCCGAGATTTCCTGTGACCGCGCGCGCCTGTGTGCGCGCGTTCACATGAAATCTCGGCTCGCGCGAGATGACGCATATATGCGTGACTCTGCACAGAGCTGTCGCCTCCGGACCGCCTAACGCAGGATCGCGGTCCGGAGGCGACAGCTCTGCGCAGAGTCACGCATATATGCGTCATCTCGCGCGAGCCGAGATTTCCTGTGAACGCGCGCACACAGGCGCGCGCGTTCACAGGATCGGAAGGTAAGCGAGTGGATCTCCAGCCTGCCAGCGGTGATAGTTCGCTGGCAGGCTGGAGATGAGATTTTTTTAACCCCTAACAGGTATATTAGACGCTGTTTTGATAACAGCGTCTAATATACCTGCTACCTGGTCCTCTGGTGGTCCCTTTTGTTTGGATCAACCACCAGAGGACACAGGTAGCTGTGTAAAGTAGCACCAAACACCACTACACTACACTACACCCCCCCTGTCACTTATTAACCCCTTATGAACCACTGATCACCCCATATGGACTCCCTGATCACCCCCCTGTCATTAATCACCCCCCTGTAAGGCTCCATTCAGACGTCCGTATGATTTTTACGGATCCACGGATACATGGATCGGATCCGCAAAACACATACGGACGTCTGAATGGAGCCTTACAGGGGGTTGATCAATGACAGGGGGGTGATCACCCATATAGACTCCCTGATCACCCCCTGTCATTGATCACCCCCCTGTAAGGCTCCATTCAGACGTCCGTATGTTTTTTACGGATCCACGGATACATGGATCGGATCCGCAAAACACATACGGACGTCTGAATGGAGCCTTACAAGGGGATGATCAATGACAGGGGGGTGATCACCCCATATAGACTCCCTGATCACCCCCCTGTCATTGATCACCCCCTGTTATTGATCACCCCCCTGTAAGGCTCCAATCAGACGTCCGTATTATTTTTACGGATCCACGGATACATGGATCGGATCCGCAAAACACATACGGATGTCTGAATGGAGCCTTACAGGGAGGTGATCAATGACAGGGGGGTGATCACACCCCTGTAAGGCTCCATTCAGACGTCCGTATGTGTTTTGCGGATCCGATCCATGTATCCGTGGATCCATAAAAATCATACGGACGTCTGAATGGAGCCTTACAGGGGGGTGATCAATGACAGGGGGGTGATCAGGGAGTCTATATGGGTGATCACCCCCCTGTCATTTATCACCCTGTAAGGCTCCATTCAGACATCTTTTTGGCCCAACTTAGCGGAAATTTATTTATTTATTTTTTCTTACAAAGTCTCATATTCCACTAACTTGTGTCATAAAATAAAATCTCACATGAACTCACCACGGAATCCAAATGCGTAAAATTTTTTAGACATTTATATTCCAGACTTCTTCTCACGCTTTAGGGCCCCTAAAATGCCAGGGCAGTATAAATACCCCACATGTGACCCCATTTCGGAAAGAAGACACCCCAAGGTATTCCGTGAGGGGCATATTGAGTCCATGAAAGATTTCAATTTTTGTCCCAAGTTAGCGGAAAGGGAGACTTTGTGAGAAAATACAAAAAAAAAATCAATTTCCGCTAACTTGTGCCAAAAAATAAATAAATTCTATGAACTCGCCATGCCCCTTATTGAATACCTTGGGGTGTCTTCTTTCCAAAATGGGGTCACATGTGGGGTATTTATACTGCCCTGGCATTTTAGGGGCCCGAAAGCGTGAGAAGAAGTCTGGGATCCAAATGTCAAAAAATGCCCTACTAAAAGGAATTTGGGCCGCTTTGCGCATGTAGGCAGCAAAAAAGTGTCACACATGTGGTATCGCCGTACTCAGGAGAAGTTGGGGAATGTGTTTTGGGGTGTCATTTTACATATACCCATGCTGGGTGAGATAAATATCTTGATCAAATGCCAACTTTGTATAAAAAAATGGGAAAAGTTGTCTTTTGCCAAGATATTTCTCTCACCCAGCATGGGTATATGTAAAATGACACCCCAAAACACATTCCCCAACTTCTCCCGAGTACGGCGATACCACATGTGTGACACTTTTTTGCCGCCTAGGTGGGCAAAGGGGCACACATTCCAAAGAGCACCTTTTGGATTTCACAGGTCATTTTTTACACATTTTGATTTCATACTACTTCGCACACATTAGGGCCCCTAGAATGCCAGGGCAGTATAACTACCCCACAAGTGACCCCATTTTGGAAAGAAGACACCCCAAGGTATTCCGTGAGGGGCATGGCAAGTTCCTAGAATTTTTTATTTTTTGTCACAAGTTAGCGGAAAATTATGATTTCACGGAATACCTTGGCGTGTCTTCTTTCCAAAATGGGGTCACTTGTGGGGTAGTTATACTGCCCTGGCAATTTAGGGGACCTAATGTGTGCGAAGTAGTTTGAAATCAAAATCTGTAAAAAATGGCCGGTGAAATCCGAAAGGTGCTCTTTGGAATGTGGGCCCCTTTGCCCACCTAGGCTGCAAAAAAGTGTCACACATGTGGTATCGCCGTACTCAGGAGAAGTTGGGCAATGTGTTTTGGGGTGTCATTTTACATATACCCATGCTGGGTGAGATAAATATCTTGGTCAAATGCCAACTTTGTATAAAAAAAATGGGAAAAGTTGTCTTTTGCCAAGATATTTCTCTCACCCAGCATGGGTATATGTAAAATGACACCCCAAAACACATTCCCCAACTTCTCCTGAGTACGGCGATACCAGATGTGGCGATACCAGATGTGTGACACTTTTTGGTACCGCCCAACGTCGGGACCCAACCTGTCACAACTAGGCAAATAAAGTAATTCCTGGGAATGGTGGTGTCACGGCTGCGGATGGGGAAAACCCTCAGCCGTGCCAGAAGATGGTAAAAACGACTCAGCCAGGAAGGCAGAATTAGGGAGCAGGTCACCTCCTAAAGCTTCCCTAATCTGACCCTAACTCCTAGCAGCATGAGCCGACCTTGAAGGTAGGAGGACTCATGCTCCGGAACCTCGGGTCCCTACTAACCCTCCGCAGGTCCCTAAGCTAGGAGCTGGGTAAGACGACCCGTTCCTCCTAGACACGGAGGAACAGGAGTCTCACTGGACAAGCTACATAGAAAGGGGAAACATAAACAGACATATGGCATTGACAGGTAAGTGAGACTAGTACCATACTTACATGCCCACAGACACACAACCTGGAACCCACGTGCAAGTTGCTGCTATCCACAACCAACACAAAGGACACAGCACACAACAGACATCAAACGGGAACCCAGTAAACCATATGCTGCAAAAACATATAAACCATAAACTAACACCAGACATAAAGTTTTTGACCACCAGGGTGGCCCCCACTGGCAGATGGTAAAGTAACCAGGAGGATGTCTCCAGCAAGCATGGCTGAAGCACCCTCGCTGACTACTGCCTTCCACTGAGGCTATATAGGGCCAAGTAGCCACACCCACAGTCAGACACACCCAGTGCATACACACACTAGGAAGGAAGTAAACCCTTCCAACACCAGGGAAGGAAAGACATCAACTTAATGGGGAAGTGCACACAACACATAAAACACCCCGTGCACACCGAATAAAAGGCACACCTATAGGAGAGGTTGCCAGGTGCAACCGCATGCCTATTGCAGCAAGCTGCCTAACACTGCTCAGGCTGCTGCACTGCTGCCACATACCCAATGTTGCCAGCGGCAACCACAGGTGAGGCAACATACTATAGCCCTCACCTGTGATTGACAACAACACCAAGACCGCAGGCAACTGCATGCAGCCACAAGAGACAGGTGGGCTATTACATGAGGTTTGTTCCCCACTTTGCTACTCTAGCCACGCCCTTGACAGGACTCTTGAAGGAACCCAAGTCAACAATGGTTCGCTGGGATGATTGGGCAGAAGAGGTTTCCTCCGCTTTGAAGTCGGCCCTGTGCAGGTCCCCGGTTTTGGTGAAGCCCAACTTCAAAAGGGAGTTCATAGTACAGACCGATGCCTCCGAAGTAGGCCTTGGTGCTGTACTGTCTCAGGAAGTCAACCCTATCCCACGCCTGGGAAAATGTGTTTAAAGTAGATGGTGAACCACAATAACCTTGGGCAGAGTCAGTGATCCTGGTGAACCCCGTTTTGTGGTTCATCAGGATATGTTGTATCAGGTAAACCAACTACGGGGTGAGTCTATTGAACAGTTGGTGGTCCACAAGGCTCATCGCAAGCTTGTGTTAGATCTAGCCCACCAACACGTTCTCTGGGGTCACCTGGGGCTTCAGAAAACTCAAGATCATATTTTACAGCGGTTTTACTGGCCCAGCATATTTAAAGAAGTAGAAGAGTTTTGTATGTCTTGCCCGTCCAGCCAGATAACTAACCCCCAGCCACATTTCCGTAGTCCCCTAGTACCTCTCCCGATTATCAAAGTACCGTTTGACCGAATAGCTATGGACCTCATAGGCCCAGTACCGAAGTTCGCCAGAGGGCATCAACACATCTTAGTCATTCTAGACGACGCCACTCGGTACCCGGAGGAGGTGCCACTGTGACATACCTCGTAGCTAAGGAGTTAATGGAGATGTTTTCCCGAGAAGGACCACCTAAAGAGGTTCTGACTGACCAATGGTCCCCTTTTATGTCCAAGGTAATGAGGGAACTCTAAGTTGCTCCACATAAAACAGCTACGGACGTCCGTTTACCATCCGCAAACAGACGGTCTGGTAGAAAGGTTTTAACCAAACATTAAAAAATATGTTGAAAAGGGTGGTGGCTAAAGATGGGAAGGACTGGGACCTCCTTTTGCCTTATCTCATGTTCGCAGTGCGAGAGGCACCCCAGGCCTCTACTGGGTTCTCGCCCTTCGAACTGCTATATGGCACACACCCTCGCAGTCTCTTAGACGTGGCCAAAGAGTCGTGGGGGCAACAACCCACTCCACATAAAATTGTCATTAAGTATGTTACCCAGATGCAAGATCGGATAGAGACAGTGTTGCCTCTTGTTAGTGAGCATATGGAGGCAGCTCAGCGAGCCCAGAGTTGGGTCTATAATCGGCAGGCTCGGGTTTGGATCTTTAACCCGGGTGATCGGGTTTTGGTTCTGGTGCCGACAGTGGACAGTAAGTTCCTGGCTAGCTGGCAGGGGCCCTACCAGGTACTCGAGAAAATTGGAGATGTAAACTACAAGGTACACCGGCCAGGGCGGCGAAAGCCGGAGTAGGTTTACCATATGAATTTACTCATACCATGGAAATATAGGGAAACCTGTACAGAAGACAGCCCGCGGCCAGGTTTTCTAGGAGAAGAGGTACCAGCCCCTCTATCTGATGCAAGAGAGGCGGCTGCCACAGCAAAAATTGCTGACAGCCTCTCCTCTAAACAGACTCAGGAGGCCAGGGAGTTCATTAGTCGGAACACGAATGTGTTCTCGGACCTCCCTGGACGCACTTCCTTAATCCAGCATGACATTGTCACTGAGCCTCAGGCAAAAGCCCGATTAAATCCATACCGGGTACCCGAGGCTCAGCGACAAGCAATATCCGAGGAGGTGCAGCTAATATTGCAGCTAGACGTCATTGAGGAATCAAAAAGTGAGTGGGCCAGTCCTATAGTATTGATACCCAAACCGGACAGGACGTTGCGGTTTTGTAACGACTTTCGAAAACAGATTTCCAAATTCAATGCATATCCCATGCCCCGGGTGGATGAGCTCATCGAGAGGTTAGGACAAGCCTGTTATTTTTCTGTTTTGGGCCTCACCAAAAGTGTACTGGCAGGTGCCCTTAATGGAGGCTGCCGAAGAGAAAACTACCTTCATCTTACCCTTTGGTCTGCATGGCGCCCCCGCCACTTTACAGCGACTAATGGACATTGTGCTTCGTCCACATCATCGGTACACTTCGGCTTACCTGGACGATATTGTTATCCACAGTACCGACTAGGAAAGTCACCTACCCAAAGTGCAGGCTTCAGTGGACTCCCTTCGGAAAAGCTGGCCTAACCGCTAACCCCCAAAAATGTGCGATAGGGTTAGAAGAGTCTAAGTACCTGAGGTATGTCATTGGGCGCGGAGTCATCTTACCCCAAGTGAACAAAATAAAGGTGATACGGAATTGGTCCTGACCTGTCACAACTGGGCAAATAAAGTAATTCCTGGGAATGGTGGGCTATTACATGTGGTTTGTTCCCCACTTTGCTACTCTAGCCGCGCCTTTGACAGGACTCTTGAAGGAACACAAGTCAACGATGGTTCGCTGGGATGAACGGTTGGAGGAGGCTTTCTCCACCTTGAAGTCGGCCCTGTGCGGGTCCCCGGTTTTGGTGACGCCCAACTTCAAAAGGGAGTTCATAGTACAGACCGATGCCTCTGAAGTAGGCCTTTGTTCTGTATACTGTCTGAGAAAGTCAACGTGGAGGCGCATCCCGTTGTCTTCCTAAGCTGTAAGCTCACCCCAGCCGAGACCCGGTATAGTATAGTGGAGAGAGAGTGCCTGGCTATCAAGTGGGCACTAGAATCTCTCCGCTAGCAGTTGGTGCTGCTGTGGTCAAGGACTCTTTGAGGCAGAATTGCTGCATGGTGTGAATTACCACCAACACCGCAAGGTAATTTTTTGCTTAATTATGACTGCTTGTTTTGTCACCTGCCTAAAGTGTGAACAAAACACTGAATTGTTTGATTCAAATAACTTGTTGCCTCTATACTGTGTCCGCTAATCCTGTCTACCAGAGCGAAACCCCACTACATAAATATATATTTAGGGAATTTGCTATGGGGTCTTATGATTTATGTGCACACTACCGGTTTGGTTGCTTCATATTTTTTAACAATAGCAATGTTGCTTGAGTGGATAACAGAGGTTTAAATTTTGTATCCATTGCATAGATGCTAGAAAATCTCCACCTGCTTCACATTCCTACTATATATTTTTATTTTTATTAAATATGCCGTCAGTTTAAAAAAAATATATATATTACTAATGTTTTCCAAATTACCGAAACTAAACTTATTGTGGCAGGTTTCACTTTAAATTTCTCTTTCCTTTGTGGAATGCAAAAACCCAGAAGCATAGAACAAGAGAGTGTTGATATGTATAATGTAGCCCATCTTATGTCACCCACAGACTGAGATTTTCAAGGAAATCAGACAGTGGATTAAGCATTCCCTGGCTGCCTGTTCACAAACATAGAGCTCCCTACGGCTGTCACCTCCCAACGGATCTGCAGGAAAAAAAAATGCTTTGTATCCTCTGGCTTTACAGAAGGTATGTTGGAATATATTTCTATAGATTCCTGTGGTATTCTTAAACTAAGTCTCATGTGAATAGGACAGGAAATTACTCAGCAAAAGAACCTGAAATCAAATAGATTTTATTGCTCCTAAATTTGAAAAAAAAAAATCATTCCCATTGATAGATTTTTTTTAATGGATTTTATAAATATTTCAAATTATTTTCGGCGCAAGTTGCCTGATTTTAGAAATCGGAGATGATATTTATGGGATTCTCAGCCTCTCTATGTCTTATGCATTGTAGATAGTCAGCTGTAACATTATATTCGCCTGCTTCGCACAGGATCCCAGCTTGTCCCTGATTTCACCGCATCACAATGTAAACTCATGAATATGTATGACCGTACCCAGAATCCTTTGCACACTTTTTTCATTCTGCACAATGCTATTACTTTGTTGAAAATATTGTTCTTCCCTCGTCTTTTTTTTTTTTTTGTCCTCCCCACTCTTCTTGGTATTATTTGCTATGGCACCAAGAACCGAATGATTTCTGTGTGCAGGAAGGGTAATTTATATATTTTTTCTAAATAACAATTTTTTTAAATAATACTAATTGATACAGTTAATATTTTAACTACCCATTATTAGTGTCCCCCCCCCAAAAAAAAAATTGGAATATAGCAGTGTCAAAGTACATTTTGCTTACGAGGTACAGAGGGGTGGTGTGAAGTCTGAGGTTGCGACAGTCTAGAAATTAAAGAGTTAAAGGTGGAGCGTTGTGAAAACTCATCTTGCGGGGTCTGCACCGAGGATCTTCTGTAACCTTGCAGAATGCATTGTTCCCTCCTGCAGAATTGACTTTAACCCTTTTAGTTCATTTTATTCATGGGCGACATTTGGTCGAACAGTACAGTACCATTTATTAGAATTCCTGTTAGAAATTTCAGTTCTTTGGCTTGTAGGCTGCCAGGCGTCACTGAACGTAGTTCCATGAGTTAATAAAAAATAATTAAAAAAAGGGAAATATATACAATTTTTCCTTTTTTTTATGTTGGACCAGCTGGGCGATCTCAACAATGTGCAAGAAATCAAAAAATCAATGCAACAATTTACTGGCTGTACCAAGCACATTTGACGCTTTGTCAGCACTTTTCATTAACAAGATTGATTAAATCATTTGTACTATTGCTGAACTATATATATATATATATATATATATATATATATATATATATATATATATAACTTTACATTCGTTTGTTCACTTCTGCATTATTTCCATTGTTCTGCTCCATCATAGGAACAGAAAAATTCTCCAGGTGCAGGGCAGTCACCAATAGCACCCAACAGATCCCATTGACTAAAATGGAATCTGTTTTGGTTTTTCATCATTGCGTGCATCATTTGCTATTTTTAATGAATGTGCAACATAGAACCTTAAAAAAACTCCAATCAAGATGTGGACACAACTTAAAGGGGTTATTCCATAATAAATACAAAAAAAATGTAAATCAGGCATCATATAGTACATGACAATCTCTTTCCAAAAAAGCTAAAACCAGCCCTGTACCTCACATGGATCCAGAGACCTTCCCATTCATTGCTCTAGTTGCTCTGCTAGATTTATTTAAAACTAGCACCCAAGGGAGCGTGTCCTTGTTCATGGGGTGTCACTGTCACAGCTTCGAACCATAGATATGGCTGGTGGCAGTTGAAGGATAGAACCGAGCATGTGCGACCACCTAGGCGAGGTGGCGCTATACAGATACAGTTTATTGAAAAACTCACTGGTTATAGTAAATTATTAATTACATGCAATTCCAAAAGTATTCAAACCCAGCTGTTTCTTTGAAAAATGTTGAATATTTTTTAGTTCTGACAACACCTTTAAGGGTTAAGACAAAATGTAAGACAGCAAGGAAGCTGGCTTACATTTAGTATCGGCAGTGGATAGGCCGAAGTCATGTAGAGGCCGACGCAATCCACCGACAGCGCAGGGGTTTATTAAGACCCGCGTCTAAAACGCCGCTCCTAAGAAATGTGCCCCCTACATTCTGTTACTTTTTGGATCCCATAAATCTGTCGATAGAACACTGGATATATAGTGGTTTTTGAAAGTTTGTGAACGCTATAGAATTTTCTATATTTCTGAAAACATTTTACCTAAAAGAAGATAAAGATAATCAAATCAATCAAATGAGTCAAAAATATTAGACATAGTCTTTTATTGAGGAAAATTAAATGTCTGTGAGTGCCAAAAGTATATGAACGTTTAACATTAGAAGATAAGTTGAAGGTGAAATTAGAGGCGTTTGTTTTCAATCAGTGGGATGACAATGACGTGTGAGTGGGCAACCTATTCTATCAAAGCCTGATGTTCACAAGACATGTTTGTGAAATGAACAACGTAGATTTCTGAGGACCTCAGAAGAAGAGTTTTTGATGCTCATCAGAGACTGGAGTTTGGATTCCACTAATCAACAGACACATTGGGGTACCTTTATTAAAACCGCCGTTTTAGACTTAATAAACCTCTAAGCAGGTGGTGGTTCCACCGAAGTTATGAAGATGCGCCAGAAAATGGTAAATGAGGCTGGGCTCCTGGCCCGTCCCCTTCCCCACGCCCACTGTTTTAAACCTGGCGTGAGCGTGGAGAAGTCACAGATTGTGGTGCAACTAACCGTTGCACCGCGTGCCTACAATACGCGCAATGTAGGAGCATTGCAGCTTCATAAATAACCTCTATTCTGTACAAATGGAGGTAATTCAAGGCCATTATTGCCCTCCACAGGAATGGTTGACCAACAAAGATCACACTAAAAGCCGGGTGTGTAATAGTCCACTCGGAACACAAGGTAACTTCTAAGCGACTAAAGGCTTTTCTCACATTGGTTTATGTTAATGTTCATGAGCCTGCCATCAGGATGACACTGAACAACAATGGTGTGCATGGCAGGATTGCTCATTACAGCCGACCTGCAGTTTGCTAAAGATTACTTGGGCAAGCCCAAAGGCTATTGGAACAATATTATGTGGATGAATGAGACAATTTTTTTTTTTTTTTATTTAAATGAGAAGCATTATGTTTGGAGAAAGTAAAACACTGCATTCCAGCATAAAAACCTCATTCCATCTGTGTATCACAGTGGTGGTAGTATCATGCTTTGGATGAACTCTGAATTATACCAGAAAATTCTAAAGTAAAACATCAAGACTTCTGTCTGAGCTTAATCTCAAGAGAATGTGGGTCGTGCAGCAAGACAACCCTAAGCACACAAGTCGTTTTACCAAAGAATGGTTAACCCCTTCTATCCCGGGCCAGTTTTCACCCTTCTGCCCAGGCCATTTTTTGCAAATCTGACATGTGTCACTTTTTTGTGGTAATAGCTTTGGAACACTTTTATTTTTCCAAGCCATTCTGAGATTGTTTTCTTGTGACACATTGTACTTCATTATAGTCATAAATTTGAGTCAATATATTTCACCTTTATTTATGAAAAAATCCCAAATGTACCCAAAAATTTTGCAATCTTAAAAATTTCTATTTCTCTGCTTTTAAAACAGAAACTGATACCTCATAAAACATTTATTACTTAACATTCCCCATATGTCTACTTTATGTTGGCATCATTTTGTTTATGTAATTTTTTTTTTTAGGACGTTAGAAGGCTTAGAATTTTAGAAGCAATTCTCAAAATTTTTAAGAAAATTTACCAAACCCACTTTTTAAGGACCATTTCAGGTCTGAAGTCACTTTGTGGGGCTTACATAAGGGGAAACCCCCCATAAATGACCCCATTGTAGAAACTACACCCCTTAAGTTACTAAAAAATGATTTTACAAACTTTGTTAACCCTTTAGGTGTTCCACAAGAATTAGCGGAATATGGAGATGAAATTTCTAAATTGCACTTTTTGGGCAGATTTTTCATTTTAATCCATTTTTTTCTTTAACACATCGAGGGTTAACAGCCAAACAAAACTTAATATTTATTACCCTGATTCTGCGGTTTACAGAAACACCCCACATGTGGTTGTAAACTGATGTAAGGGCACACGGCAGGGCGCAGAAGAAAAGGAACGCCATATGGTTTTTGGAAGGCAGATTTTGCTAGACTAGTTTTTAGATGCCATGTGCCATTTGAAGCCCCCTGATGCACCCTTACAGTAGAAATTCCCCAAAAGTGACCCTATTTTGGAAACTAGGGATAAGTTGACAGTTTTATTGGTACTATTTTGGGGTACGTATGATTCTTAATTGCTCTATATTACGATTTTTTGTAAGGCAAGGTAACCAAAAAATGGCTGTTTTGGCACTGTTTTTATTTTTTATTTTTTACAACATTCATCTGACAGGGTAGATCATGTGCTATTTTTATAGAGCAGGTTGTTACGGATGCAATGATATCAAATATGTCTACTTTCTTTGTTTGTTTTAGTTTTACATAATAAAGCATTTTTGAACAAAAAATTATGTTTTTGTGTCTCCATTTTCTGAACGCCTTTTTTTTTATTTCTCTGCCGAGTGTCTTGTGCAAAAGCTCATTTTTTGCAGGAAGAGTTGATGTTTTATTGGTACCATATTTAGGTACATATAATTTTTTTGATCATTCATTATTACACTTTATTGGGCAAGGTGACCAAAAAATGGTTGTTTTGGAACAGTTTTTATTTATCTATTTTTACAGCGTTCAGCTGAGGGGTTAGGTCATGTGACATTTTTATAGAGCAGATCGTTACGGATGTTGCAATACCTAATATGTATACTTTTTCTTATTTATTTAAGTTTTACACAATAATAGCATTTTTGAAATGCAAAAAATGATGTTTTAGTGTCTCCATGTTCTGAGAGCCATAGTTTTTTAAATTTTTTGACCGATTGTCTTAGGTAGGGTCTTATTTTTTGCGGGATGAGGTGACGGTTTGATTGGTAGATCATGTGATATTTTTATAGAGCTGGTTTTTACGGACACGGCGATACCTAATATTTTTTATTTATTTCACTTTAACACAATAATAGCATATTTGAAACAAAAAAATGATGTTTTAGTGTCTACATGTTTTGAGAGCTATAGTTTTAAATTTTTGAGCGATTTTCTTATGTAGGGGCTTATTTTTTGGGGGATGAGGTATTGGTACTATTTGGTGGGACATACACCTTTTTGATCGCTTGGTGTTGCACTTTTTGTGATGTAAGCTGGCAAAAATGGCTTTTCTTGACACGTTTTAATTTAAAATTTTTTAATGGTGTTTATCGAACAGGGTGGATCATGTGATTGTTTATAGAGCCTCTGCACGGCAACGGGCTGCCTTGTCACCTATCGGGTCCCCGCTACAGCAACAGAGGAACCCGATGGGGTCCCTCACCTGCAGCAAAACCCTTCTATGTTGTGGTCAGCGCTGACTGCAACATAGAAGGGGTTAATCCGCTGGCATCAGCTTTTACAGCGATTCCAGCGGATACAGCAGGGGCCCGGCTATCAGGGACCACCATGATGTACTATTATGTCAGGATGCGGGAAAGCACTGACTTCTATGAAGTAGTAGTAGGTCATATGTCGGGAAGGGGTTAAAGAGGAGTAAAGGTAATGTTTTGGAATGGCCAAGTCAAAGTCTTGACCTTAATCCAATAGAAATGTTGCGGAAGGACCTGAAGCGAACAGTTCCTTGGAGGGAACCTACCAACATAACAGAGTGGAAGTTGTTTTGTACCGAAGAATGGGATAAGATTCCTCCAAGCCGATTTTCAGGACTAATCAACAGTTACCAGAAACATTTAGGGCTCATGCACACGACCGTATGTATTTTGCAGTCCGCAAAAAACGGATCCGCAAAAAATGACATCCGTGTGCATTCCGTATTTTGCGGAACAGAACAGCTGGCCCCATATAGAACAGTACTATCCTTGTCCGTAATGCGGACAATAATAGGACATGTTCTATTTTTTTGCGGAACGGAAATACGGACATACGGAAACAGAATGCACATGGAGTAACTTCGTTTTTTCAGGGGGGGACCCATTGAAGTGATTGGTTCAGCATACAGTCATGGAAAGAAAATGCGTTCGTGTGCATGAGCCCTTAGTTTTAGGTCATTCTGAAGTGTTCACAAACTTTCAAGCACCACTATCTTTGATACCTTTGAAAATAATCAAAACTTTAAATACCTAGACATAAATATTACAGATAATATCGAGGGTTTATTGGACATGAATGCTGTGCCAATTGTGCAGAAGACCAGGGTAAAAATCTGGCTGCAATAGATCTGCAATATGTCAGGTACAGTGGCATTAACTGGTTCTTCTATTTGCTATATTGTATGCTATTTCTACAGTCTACAAAAAATGCTAAAATAATGTTGTTAACTAGTATATAGAAGTATACATCTTCAAACATCAATACAGAAAGGGGGATTAGCAATCCCAAATATTAGTATCTTTTGCCATAAAATCAAGATAAATATAAAAAAAATGGGTGCCAATTTTGGCAATTACAATACATTTTAAAGGTTTGGAACAGGAATATTAGGGATTAAAGGGGTTATCCAAGACTATAAAAATGCCGGGCCCCTCACAATGAATGTACTTACGTGGCTCCCCGTGCCACTCCTGGTCCCTAAACTGCTGCTGCTTCTCCCCGTGCGCAGATGAAAACATCCAGTGTCGGGGGAGCAGCCAATGGCAGGCGGAGCGGGCCTCCCTCGCGTCACCTGCGATGCTAGGGAGGCTTGTCCCCTTCCCCGCCTGCAATTGGCTGCTCCCCCCGACACTTGATGTTTTCATCTGCGCACGGGGAGAAGCAGTAGCGGCGGTGCGGGGACCAGGACAGGCACAGGGAGCGGGGTAAGTATATTACCTGTGAGGGGCCCGCCATATGGGGGACATTTTTATAGTCTTTGATAACCCCTTTAAGCCCCTGTCTGATAACTCTACCTTTATAATGTTGCATTTAACTTGGTGGGAGATTGTCGATTTGACCCTAATATGGGATTAAGGACCACGTCTACTAGATTTTGGATGTTGAAGGGCTTCTATAGAATTTGAAATGATAAAAATATAAGAAATTATATCCTTTGCCTCCCAAGGGTCTTAGATATTGAGTTTATAAACAAGAATTATGGCAAGTATTCCTTTCTTTGTTAAAAATTCAACTATAGAATCGGCATCAGAAATCTGCGGCTGACCGAGGCTGTTTTGCATCGTCCTTGCTCTTCTTGACACGGTTTGCGAATGCACACAGAAATAATATGCGGTCCCATGAACGGCACTGAGGATTCCCACTGAAACAGGCAGATTCTGCAAAGATTCCACACGTTAATTAACACAGAAAATCTGCCATGTGAACAAGCTCTTAGGGAATGGGAGGGAGATAGGATGAAATCGAACATTTCTTATGAAGCACACAATCAATTGTTTGGTTATATGAAGATATAATAATAAAAAAATAAATTAAACCATAGATTATATGTGGTCCGAAATGATGAAGATGATGATAAAGACCAGTGGGTTGCACGGCACAATATACTGTATATCTGCACATTGTATATTCAGCTACATCATTTAGTAAAAACGAAGGGGGTCATTTATTATGAAATATAGACCAATTTTTATGTATTTATGGTGCAGATTTATTTTCGTAAAAGGGTTTTGCGGCAAAATCTGCGACTTTTCCCCGTTCACGCCCCTTTTCCAAGATGGCAGAAAAAGGGGGCATGGCGTGAGCAGGAAATAGGGTGGGCTGGCTGGCCTGTTTCATTTATTATTTTCAACACCAGTTTATGGCATGAAAAAAAAATGGTCCTAAACTACGCCAGCAAGGGAGCTGGCGTAGTTTAAACCAAGTCGCATGGCCAGCGGAACCAGGGGCGGATTGGCCATAGACCTTACAGGGAAATTTCCCGGTGGGCCGATGCCCAGGGGGCCACCTGAGTCCTCCTCACAGCTGGCCAGTGGAAGTTTTTGGGGATATTTTTTGTGCTGCTGGCAGCAATATTTTGTGATAGACTGTGGTATTTGGCTCTGTTGGGGTGGTATATTGTGCCACAGTATGGTATTGTTTGCCCCACCTACTTGTGTTGGCCCTGCCTTCCATCAATTTAGACTCGACTACAAAACGGGGCCACTTTTAGTATTTTTCCAGGGCCACTTTAAGTTCCCATTCTGCCCTTGGGCGGAACTATGCACCAAGGTTATGTAGAGGCCTACGCCTCTACATAACTTTGGCGCATTTGGGCATATAAATCGCCGTTCTTAATAAATGACCCCCTAAGTCCTGTGTTTGCATTCCTGATCCTAAGCAGTTGAGGAGGACTGACATAATAATCCAGCACCTTGAAGGAGTTGATTAACTTATTATTTCCTAATGCACATCTTGTATGACTTTCAATGCTGTAATAACCTGGTCTTTCACATCGCCCCACGTAATAAATGACTGTGTTGATTTCAATTTCATAACAGACAGATGAACCGTAGCATTGATAGGGGGATTGCTCAGAAGAGTGCCATGGAAACAGGTCTGACTAACACACTTGGCCTATATTTTAGACATAAAAATACATAATAATGCACTTTTAGACTTATTGCAGATCTTACGGTGAAAAGAGCAAGAACGAAAAATATTCTCAATCTTTCTTCTTTGAAGAAATTGCATTTAATGGGTTTTGTGGGCGGATGTCTATATGGTGTTCTTCTTGTAATAAATATTGCAATATGATATCTATAAAATATATACATCAGTAAAATTCTTCCCTCTTCCAATGATCACTAGTAAGGCCTCTCTCATACGTCTGTGACAAGATGGTCAGTGGTTATTCTGTGAAGTTGTCCGTGATCTGTGTGTCTGCCCTCCGTGTGTAATCTACATTCCCCAAATTAATTTACAGAGAATTTCCTAGCAATGACCCATGAGAACCATAGACCAAACATGGATGGCATCCATTTTGTGTCCGTGGCTTTCCCAGATCCATAGACTATAATGTGCGTGAGGGGTCTTTAATCACTGACAAAAGCAGGGCATGCTCCCGTGGTGGCACCACAGACCCACGGTCCATTGAAAACCAATGTGCACAATAAAGTCAATGGATGTGTGAATGGTCTCTGCAGACCACGGACAGCCCACATCTGTGATTCACTGAGGTGTGAAAGAGGCCTAATGGGTAAAGCTATCAATCCATCATAATTGAAGGGGTTGGCCCATCTCATACATTGGTGGCATGTCGCTCCTCTGGGGCCGGCACCTATCTCTCTAATGGAGGCCGCAAAGTGAAGGAGAGAAGACCGCGCATGCACAGCTGCCCTCCATTCATTTCTATGGGAGTGCTGAAAATAGCTAAGCGCTGTGCTCAGTTATTTTCGGAAGTCCCATAGAAATTTATGGGAAGCGCACCGCTTTTATGGGGCTGATGGAAATAGTCGAGCCAATGCTAGGCTATTTTCGGCTGTCCCATAGGAATGAATGGAGGGCGGCCGTGTACGCGCTGTGTGCCCTCCGTCACTTTGCAAGCTTTCCTTCACTGCGGCCTCCATTCAGGAGATAGATGCGGGTCCCATAGGTGCACCTATCAGACACTGGTGGCATGTCCTGGCGATCCCACCAATGTATGAGATGGGCCAACCCCTTTGATGGACCACCAGTTTCCTTTCTGAGCACCTATATCTAGCACAAAACCAAAAAAGTTGCATTCATCTTATTATTTTATTATAATACTTATATTATTTATTATATTTCTCATGATTAGCTGGTGGCGGAAAAATATTTCTCGGAATTTCTTCAAAAAAATATAATCCAAAATAAATCGAATACAGCATACCATACAGAATATTTTTATCTTGCAGAAAATGTGCATATTTTCAGTGCAGAAAACTTCTGCCTTAATATTATCATCCATTGAATTAAATGGAATTTTTCTAAATCCCATCCTCACATTGTGGAAATAATCACTGCATTTAAAAAGAAAATGCTGCATGTTCCATACGTAAATTATGCAGATTTCTTGCATGTCAACTGACTAGGGGAAATTTGCATCTCAATCTACATGTAAATCCTTATACAGAAAAGAAAACATGCATATTTATAATGTGGTAAATGTGATCATATGCATATGGTATGGCAGAATTTTTTCTCAGATATCCACGGTATGTGAACATGCTTTTACCCACCAAAACTTGTGCCCCTTTGATTCTTGGCAGTAATTACTCATTGGGACAAGTGTGGCGGTTATTCACAACTCTGGTTACTCTCACAGTGGTGGGAGCAAAGGACCACTCAACTATACCCAAGGCCAGATGTCTGGGGAAGAAAAATTGTTCAGGTTGGATTTACAGTATAATAGAAGATAAGCCTCTTCCAGATGTGTTTGGCAGTGGCCTATTACCCTCTCCTCTTCGAAATAACTGTGCAGGCTTGCCTTGGCCAGTGGAGTTGGGAGACATACCTGTTAAATGATCGTTAAAGGGGTTTCCAATCAATATCTGAGTGGAGGTCCAACTCCTGCCACACCCACTGATCAGCTGCTAGAAGAGGCAGTGGTGGTCCAATGAGCCTCTTCTTAGGCCAGTGACGTCATGTCTATTGGTCACATGGTCTAGGCCAGTGATGGCTAACCTCTGGCACTCCAGCTGTGGTGAAACTACGACTCCCAGCATGCTCCATTCATTTCTATGGAGTTCTCAGAACAGCCAAGCAAATGTACATCTTGGGAGTCCTAGTTTTACCACAGCTGGAGTGCCGGAGGTTAGCCATCAAAGGTCTCAGTCACATTCGAGTAAATGGGGTTGAGCTGCAATACCAAGCTATTCAATGGACAGTGCTGTGCTTGATAAGCTGATAGGAGACTCTGGCACTCATCAGAGCAAATCGGCCTCCTCAAACAGCTGATTGGCAAGGGTCCCGGGTGTCAGACCCCTGCCGGTCTGATATTGATGATCTATCCTGAGGATAGGTCATCAATATTAAACTCCTGTAAAACCCTTTTAATCCAACTGTTATTTGATGTGTATGGCCACATGTAGTTTTAATGCAAACCGATCTTCTGTTGGATTCATATAAAATTGGAGACAGGTGGAACAGCAGCGCCTCTTTGCCTTTTTTTTAAGCTTCATAAATGGAGGTTGTGGGAAGCTAAAATAGGGCATTGAAGGGAACCTGTCACATTGAACATGCAGCCCAATTTGATATTGAGGTCTCATCTGAGGTCTGATATGGGGTTCTGATGAAGATTGGGGGTCTGATCTGAGGTATGATTTGAGCTCTGATATGGGGGTCTGATCTGAGTTCTGATATCAGGTCTGATATGGGGGTCTGATGAAGATCTGAGGTCTGATTAAAAATCTTTTTTTTCTTCTGATTTTATTCCTCTGAAGCCTAGGTGAGTCTTATGAAGCGGAAAATATAGTATATATCGGTATAGCTTCCCCAGCTCTATAACGTGCTACTCATACATTGCACAACATTTTCCAGGTGGCAGTTCCCTTTATAAACAAACAATTTCTTGAAGCCCAATGGTATATTGGTAAAAGATTTCTGACTGCATCCCCCATATAGACAGTATTTTTGCTGGAAATTTGTTTTATGATAAGATGATTAAGTCAGATAATATTAATCATGGAAGAAATGACACAAACATTTACAAAGGTGGAAAAAAAGACAAAGGTCACTTAAATGTGATTTACTGAATCATAGGAAGAAAAAAACAAAACCCCTGGTGAGTCATTTGCTCATTTATGGGTAAAAATCTTTCTCGACTTCCTTATAGTCACTCCATTGTCGTTTAATCTTGGTTCCAGTTTGACTTTTTCAATTGATCCATTAAAGGGGAAGTCCAGCATCAAACCATCCAACCATGGCCTGGCAGAAGAAACGTGAGGCTTCAGCATACTATTCAGCCCCACATATTGCAACTAATATTGGTCCTATAGCAAGAGGCTTTATCACATTTAATTTAGTTTTTAGTTCACGCTGGCAGTTTTTGTCAATATTTTTATTTATTTTTTTGAATGCTCTTTAAAGAGGACCTTTCATCTGGCAAAACATTGTGAACTAAGTATCATGATCTGTACAGCGGCGCCCAGGGATCTCACTGGGCGCCGCTCCGTTCTCCCGTTATGTCCTCCGGTATGTTTGGTCACTTGGTTATAGTAGGCGGAGACTTAGGGGACTTGGTTATAGTAGGCGGAGACTGCCCTTGTTCTGCTGGGCGTCTCCTTCTCCCAGGCGGTAGCACTGGCCAATCGCAGCGCAGAACTCACAGCCTGGGAGGTTTTTTTCTCCCAGGGCAGTCTCCTCCCTCCTACTATAACCAAGTCCCCGAACATACCGGAGGACATAACGGGAGAACGGAGCGGCGGATAATAGTAAGTGCAGTTAGATACCTGGGCGCCGCTGTATATATCATAATACTTAGTTCACAATGTTTTGCCAGATGAAAGGTCCTCTTTAATGTGTAGTTTTATCTTAACAAATGCAGTGTAGGTCCCCTGATGAGCCATGGTCATTGGTGTGGGCGAAACGCGTTGGGACCATATATCTATATTAATAGTGCATTTGGCATCGTGATAGACGGCTGCGTTGTGAGAATACACCATTGTGTGCGCTAAGCAGCCGTCTATAATGCGTACTATAGAACATCTCTTTTCTCTTACTCTAACGACATACTGGATTTAGCACGTACCTATACGGTGCATATTTAGCAGTATATCTTGCTGCTTATATCTCAAAAAAAGTTTATTTTTATTATTTTCTGTATTTAGACCAGGTCCTCACCAATTGGGCCTTGATTAGACCCAGCCCAATTATCCCGGGATAGGGTCAACCTAGGGCGCTGCAGGAGGTTTTTGAACACGGAACTGCCCTTATCGGGCGGCTATTCCGTTTTTTAGGCAGGAATAAATATCTTAGGGCCATACCCAGGGACAGGCCCAATTGAGTAGCCATCGTCCTGCCTAGAACAAAGTGCTCTTTGGGAATCTCACTGAGAAACAGAAATAATTTTTCTGAGCACCAACTGCATATCCACCCATGAAGTGTCGATTTTTCTTTTTTTCTTTGTGTGTTTGTCATTATGGGAGTTTGTTATTTTAAACGTGTTATACAATAAAGTCTACGTTTTATGGCAGGTGGTACCCTGTGATATGGACAGTTTAGGTCTATTTTACTGTCTGTATTACAGCTGCAACACTTGTATGGCCTGTTTTTTGCAAGTGTGTGCAAACGCAGCTCTGCTCTCCGGAGCTAGAGGGTCTACTGTCCAAAACTCACATCAGTTTGCCTGTGTAAATTAATACGATGCAGGTAGTTCGGGTGAGCCGAGGTCAGTCTATAGACCGTATTCCTCGGGCAGCACACACTCACACTCAGCACACACAGTTTTCCCAAGTTCCCGGTTTGGATGAGTAGGAGCATAGCGGTGTGGTCAAAATTGTGGCAAAATGTGTATTACAGCTATGTCACAATGGTCTATGAAAGATTTCTAGTGACTACCACCAAAGACCACTCACATCTGATATCACTCTTTAACAAGTCAGAAGGCAATTTCATGTTGGATTGACCCAACTGTCAACTGAATGCAATAAATGAGAGTGCAGGTTTATAGAGCTGTATTGTTTGTGCTATGTTCAGTATGAATTGTGGCTTCTGCTTCATGTTGTTTTCTATTCATGAAGGGGAGAATTACCATTGTCTTGGTCAAAACCCTTCCAACAGTCATGGTGCCCCCTTCTATGGTGCAGTCCATGGATATCTGACACACTGCTGCCATGAGTGGTCAATACCACCCATGGATATGCCATAAATGATGTGAATACCCATGTAAGGCAGTGTCTACTAAGTTTTATACATTTCTGTAACATTTCATTTAGGTTCTCTCTCTTACCTGATTTTGTCAATCTCTTAGCTTTGTTGATTATATCTGAAAGTGCTGACCTGTAGCAGTTTGTGAATATGCTCTGCCATTCATGATTAAAGGGGTTCTCTGGAAATTATTTTAAAATGGCTGCCAGCAACCTGTCCTAGAATGTGAGCAGGACTGGTTGCCTCCACGTGCAGAGCTGCCTTGGGAGTGACTCACTACATGATACAGGTCTGGTATTTGTATATACTACATAATGGTGAGTGTTCCTGTCAGGCTACTCAGCCATGATGGCAAATCATAGGCATGATGCCATAATTACCATCTATTGTAGAGCTGTGTAGTGTGCAGCGTGGCCACACACCTTCACTCCACCGGGCAGCTCTGCCAATGGAGGCAACCAGTCCTGCTCACCTTCAAGACTTAGATAACCCCCTCTAGTTGGTATAATCTTAGTTTAACGCTGAAGATCAGATTAGAATAGACTCTGAACCCCAGACTAGTCCAAGCCAAATCCAGTAGCATCTAAATACTGGTTCATTGGAATAGAAAGGGAAGCAATTTCAATAACTAGTATATGTAAGGGAATCACTAATTATGCAATTGCCTATGTGGCAATTTTGGTTTAACAATTAAGAATCTAACATTTAATAAATCTCTTTTGTTAATTCAGTCTTTATGAAAGTTTTGGAAGAATAATACTAATATAATAATATGCTGTAACTGTTCACATACACCATGTTTCACACGGGTTGAACGGTGGTGTGTGAATGGTGACAAGTAACAATATTCATTTGTCTTTCATTGATGCACAATAGACATTTCAGATTGTGATGCAGAGAAATAAGAGGGGTGAATGGATAGGTTTATGTGGCATCAGCTTCATCTGAAGGAATAATTATCCACAGACTCATTGTCCAAGACACATTGGGGAGATTTATCAGGGGATAGCTCCAAGGAAAAGTGTAGGCGTTATGGCTCATGCATATGACCGTCTGTATTTTCTGGTCCGCAAAACACGGATCAGCAAAAAAAAAAAAATAATGGATGACACCCGTCTGACTTCCGTGTTGCATCCATCTTGTTTGCGGATCCATTGTAAAAATACCTGTCCTTGTCCGCAAAATGGACAAGAATAGTACATGTTCCATCTTTTTTGAATAACGGACATGCAGACATACGGACACGGAATGCACATGGAGTTATTTCAGTTTTTTCCAAGGCCCATTGAAGTAAATGGTTCTGCATACGGACCTGTAAAAAAATGGAAAAAAAGTACATTCGTGTGCATTAGCTCTTAAGCTGGGGATACACGGTGACTTTGGTCGGATCACATCATGTGCACAATAATCAGAATTGAACATTCCAACATAATGTGCATCACGCAGGTTGATGTGACCCGACAGTTTCAAGAAATCCAAGCCCGCTGCATTTATTGCAACCGATGTGACCCCATCCTCTTTCGTTATGTTGTGATGTACAGTAGAGTAGCATTGCAATGTGATTTGGCCAAAATTGCTGTCTAGCCCCAGCCTTAAAGGGGTTTGGCTGAGATAATTAAAAAATCTTGGTCAACCCCTGTCTTAAAGTAAAAAAGTTATATAATCACCCTTTATTCCAGTGCTGTTCTCTGCGGCGCTCCTCCTGCTGAGGACAGTGACTGCTTGGAGCGATCACATGCCGTATACAGTGATTTTTGTATTTTATTTAAAAGACATTGTAGGGGTTGTCTGAGATTTTTAAAAAGGCTGATGGTAAATGAACAGATGATGATTTTGCATATATGTTTAGAATATTTAGAGGAGTTGTCTCATCTCAGACAATGGGGGCATATCGCTAGGATATGCCCCCATTGTCTTATAGGTGGAGGTCCCACACCGCTGGGACCCACACCTATATCAGGTACGGAGCAGGGAAAGTGGTGACTGGAAGACTCCGGTCCCGCCACCACCAATCGATCTCTATAGAAGTGAATAGGAGCACACGGTGCATGACCGGCCACAACTCCCATTCACTTCTATGGGCCCGACAGAAATAGCCAAGACAGTGCTAGGGTATTTTCTGCGACCCCTTAGAAAATTAATGGAGGGTGGCTGCGCATGGGCAGTGCACCCGCCGCCACTTTCGGGGTTCCGTTCTCGATATAGGTGCGGGTTCCAGCGGTGTGGGACCTCCATCTATAGGACAATGGGGACATATCCTAGCGATATGCCCCCATTGTCTGAGATTAGACAACCCCTTTAAATATTCTAAACAAGCTCTGATATGCAAAATCATCATCTGCTCATTTACCATCAGTCTTTTTAAAAATCTCAGACAACCCCTACAATGTTTTTAAATAAAATTAAAAAATCACTGTATACGGCATGTGATCGCTCCAACCAGTCACTGTCCTCAGCAGGAGGAGCGCCGCAGAGAACAGCACTGGAATAAAGGGTGAATATACAACTTGGTTTGCCCATACACTTCTCATGTGGCCATGTTAATAGCATAAGACTGTTTATACGAAAGGGCGGTAGAATATTTCTCATTTAGAAGAAACAACCATTTTTTTTAAAGCGGAGAGTGAGACATAAAGCCAATGATAGCACGCTGAAGGGTTTGTTCTGCTTTTATTAGCAAATATTTTTACATGGCATAGTATTAATAAGTGCATCTGAAATAAAGCAAAGCAGGATGTCCAATTACATCCAGATTAGGCTATTTTCACACCTGCGTTCGGGGTGGATCCGTCTTGTATCTGCTCGTGTTGGTGATCGCTTAAATGATTATCTGCTTGTCTAAATCCACCTTTAGGGCTCATGCACACAAATGTATTTTCTTTCTGTGTCCATTTTTTTGCAGACCGTATGCGGATCCGCAAAAAAAAAACAAAAACACGGAAGTTACTCTGTGTGCATTCCGTTTCCGTATGTCCGTATTACGGACAAGGCCAGTACTGTTCTATAAAGGGCCAGCTGTTCCGTTCTGCAAAATACGGAATGCACACGGATGTCATCCGTATTTTTTGTGGATCCATTTTTTGCAGACCGCAAAATACATACAGTCGTGTGCATGAGCCCTTAGGGTCCTTTTACATGGACTGATGTATCAGGTAATTATCAGGAATGAACCAGACAATCCTGAAAATTGCCTAATTGTCAGACAAAACGAGTGTTGCATTTACACGCAGCAATCACCTCTGCTGTATGGAGACAAGGGATCACTACAGTGCCTACTTGTCCTCATGGCAAATCATTGCTCCTGGGCAGCAGATTGCTGTTTAGAGAACGTGATCTGTTGCACAAAAATGATGAACATTTCAACAAACTCTCATCGCTAATAATCAGCTTGATTAACGGACTGCATAAAAGAATAAGCAATTAATATCAGATCAGTCGGGGTCCTGTTCCCAGTACCCCCAGTGACCAACTGAAGTAAGGGTCCGAAGAGTGCTACCTCCCCATCATTTTGTATCAGAGCCGTATATTTGGTGACAGCTGTGCCTGATAATGCAGCTCATTCAGTTAAACTCACTCAGTTACAGTTTAATCACAACCCTCAGGACAAGTCCCCTGGTCTAAGAAATACAAATTGAAAAATGTTAAAAAAGAATAAATGTTAAAGCCACCAAAGTTTAAAAATAAATAAATAATTGTGTTTATATATTACAATTTTGAGGAAAGTGCGGACGATAAAAGAATTGTCATTTGCAATCTGTGCTGTACCTAAATGAGCAGGGGCATGAACACTAGCAACCTCACCACCACCAGCGTTATCCACCACATGGCATCAAAGCACCCTAATAGGTGGGCCGAACGCCCCGGTCCAAGACGCAGGCCCGGATTGCCTCCCGCCCTGCACCTGGACCTTCGCAAGCACAATCAGCTAGCACATCCACTTCTGTGTCCCAGTGCAGTGTACAGATGTCCATACCCAAGGCCTTTGAATGAAAGCGCAAATACCCAGCCGCCACTATTTTTCCCGTTGTGCCGTCCCCGCCTTACACCAGCATGCGTCCCATAACATCACCCGTGCCCTGACCAACGCAGTTATTGGAAAGGTCCACTTAACAACTGACACATGGACAAGTGCTTTTGGCCAGGGTCGCTACATTTGCCTCACAGCACACTGGGTGAATGTTGTGGAGGCCATGAACAAGTCGTACCCTGGGATGGCACAGGTGCTACCGACGCCAAGGATTGCAGGCCCTACTTCCATCAGGATTTCTACCATCACCTACATTAGTGGCTGCAACCCCCCCCCCCTTCCTCCACCTCCTCCTCCATATGTGAATTCTCATCTTGCAGCACCAGTCAGTAGCTGGAAGCAGTGTAGCACTGCAGTGGGGAAGCGGCAACAGGCCGTGCTGAAACTAGTTTGCTTAGGTGATAAACAGCCCACCGCCGCAGAGCTGTGGCAGGGTATAAGGGACTAGACTGAGCTATGGCTCTCCCCGCTCAACCTAGAACCAGGCATGGTTGTGTCTGATAATGGCCGTAACTTGGTGGCGGCTTTGGAGCTCGGCAAGCTCACACACATACCATGCCTAGCCCACGTGTTCAACTTAGTGGTTCAGCGGTTTCTCAAAACCTACCCCAATTTGCCTGAGCTACTGGTGAAGGTGTGTCGCGTGTGTGCCCATTTCCGAAAGTATTCTACAGCTGCCGCCGGTCTGGCAACGCTAAAGCAGCCCTTGTAATTGCCAGCTCACTGATTGTTGTGTGATATGAGCTTGCACTGGAACTCCACGTTCCACATGTTGGCCAGGCTTTGTGAGCAGCAGAGGGCAGTAGTGGAATACCAGCTGCAACATGGTCGTCGCCTTTCCAGTCAGCTTCCGCTCTTCACAGGCGATGAGTGGGCATGAATGTCTGACCCCTGTGAGGTTTTACGCAACTTTGAGGAATCAACACACATGGTGAGCGGCGTTGCCGCTATTATCAGCGTAACCATACCACTTCTGTGTCTACTGAAACGCTCACTGCTCACAATGAAGGCCGACGCTTTGCATGTGGAAGAGGTGGAAATGGAGGAAGACAGTACACAGGGTGATAACCAGACTACACTCAGTTCCTCTTCTCAGCACGAATTGGATGATGATGATGAGGATGAGGAGACTGTTTATTCTATCTGTTCAGCATGGAGGGGCCAAAGAGGAGGAAGAGGATGAGGAGATTGAGAGTCATCCGCCTGATGAGGACAGCGAAGTCTTGTCTGTTGGGAATCTGGCACACATGGCTGACTTTATGTTATGCTTCCTTTCCCTTGCGTTATACAAATTTTGGCCAACACCGATTACTGGCTGTTCACCCTTCTCGACCCCCGCTTTAAAGAGAACTTCTCATCTCTCATTCCTGTGGTGGAGAGGACTAGCAAAATGGTGCAATACCAGAAGGTCCTGACAACGCTGGCGGCAGAGCATGTAGTTCCTTGGGCAACCGAGGAGGGGAGATGAGACGAGGGAAACACACAGCAGTTCCAACAGAGGCAAGGCAACACTCTTCAAGGCCTGGGACAGTTTCATGACACCCCACCAGCACCCTCACCCTGATGTGCGGCCTAGTGTCACAAGGAGAGAAGTTTTGGAAGATTGTGAAGGAGTATGTAGCAGACCGTGTCAATGTCCTCAATGATCCCTCTGTGCCTTACAACTATTGGGTGTCCAAGCTGGACACATGGCACGAACTGGCGCTCTACACCTTGGAGGTGCTGGCCTGCCCTGCCACCAGCGTTTTGTCAGAGCGGGTATTTAGTGCTGCTGGGGTCATAATAACTGATAAGCGCATCCGACTGTTAACTGAAAATGCTGACAGGTTGACTTATCAAAATGAACAAGGCCTGGATTGCCCCTGACTTCTCTACTCCACCGGAGGAAAGCGGATGAACATAAACATTTAAATGTGGCTTTTATGGTGTATTGAATACACTGTATTCCCATGCACGCCTTCCACTACAAAAAAGGGTATATGGTTCAATCTTCCTTTCTCGTCCTCCTCCTCCATCATAGCAACATGCTTATTAGGCTGCCCTCGCTACTAATGTTTTAGAGGGTCAGCTCAGCAGCAGACCCTCACCCCTAATGTTTTAGATGGTCAGATCAGCAGCAGGCCCTTGCTCCTAATGTTTTTGAGGGTCACCAGCAGGCCACCAATCATAATTTTTCAAGGTTGTGTACAATGCCCTCCTCTATGTGTAAAAAAGAGTGTATTGGATTGCCGGTTCCTTGTAATTTTTGGCAGCCCTTTCACTTAGTGCATAGGCTTTGTGAGTGTAGGAGTCCTACTACCTGAACAATTGTACCACAATGTGAATGAGGCCCTCATTTATGTGATATACAGGTTGTATCGGAATGCCTCTTCCTTGTAATTTTTGGCAGCACTTGCACTTTATATACCAGTAAATATACAGGAAAGAATGTTTCCTAACAATTTTTCCTCTAAAATAGATTTTATCTTCGGTTTGGTGCGTATTATTGTCAGTCTGGAGTCCAAGATGCATCCAGACATCCTCCCCATGCTGTTTCCGAACCATTTAAGTGGTGTTTCCATAAATTTCTGAACGTTCCCTTCAGGGGTGCCTGGTTTAATGCTCGGGTTCTCCCATTGTTACTTCCATTGTGCTCCGGTGCTCTGTAGAGCACCCGAACATCCAAAAGTGTTCTACTGGAGCACCCGAGCACTTTGGTGCTCGATCAACACTAGCCCCCATATATCTCCATAGACATAATTATAAAAAAAAAGTTATAGAACAAAAAACATACAATGCAACAGCACTCTGCAAACCAAATAAAGTACAACTTCATGGTCGCTGTCATGGCACATAACAGGTTGAACTTAGTGTTAGGTTCCCGTCTTACAGAGATCACCTTGACGTGTGGCAGACAGGCTCAAATAATTTTGTACAAAATGTATTTGCCAAGCATCTCTAATTTATAAGCATAGCATTAGCAATATAATACATTTTTGTACTTTATTTGGTTTGCAAAGTGCTGTTGCATTGTATGTTGTGTTTTCTGCCATAGCACCTGCGCATTGGGATGTACTGACTAACCTCCCTTTTTCTCTTTGCAGTTTATAAAAAAAAGTTATGGTGGTCACCGGGGAGCAAGGGTTCTGTTAGGGTTGCCACGTTTCCCAACAAAAAATAATAGTTACACACAAATTGATTTATAGCGATAGCTCCTAAAATAGTTATTACTTTACATTTCCCTCAGGTCTACTTCATGTTTGGATCATTTTGTAAATAAAATGTTCTTTTCTTGGGACGTTAGAAGGCTTAGAAGTTTAGAAGCAAATCTTGAAATTTTTCAAAACCCACTTTTTATGGACCAGTTCAGGTCTGGAGTCACTTTGTGAGGCTTACATAATAGAAACCACCCATAAATGGCTCAATTTTAGAAAACTACACCCCTCAAGGTATTCAAAACTGATTTTACAAACTTTGTTAACCCTTTAGGCGTTACAAAAATTAAAGGAAAATGTAGATCAAGTTTCAGAATTTCACTTTTTTGGCAGATTTTCCATTTTAATCCATTTTTTCCAGTAACAAAGTAATGGTTAACAGCCAAACAAAACTTTACATTTATTGCCCTCATTCTGTACTTTACAGAAACACCCCATATGTGTTGTAAACTGTTGTACGGGCACATGGCAGGGCGCAGAAGGAAAGAAACGCCACATGGTTTTTAGAGGGCAGATTTAATTGGGATAATTTTAAGTTGCCATGTCACATTTGAAGACCCCCTGATGCACCCCTAGCGTAGAAAGTAAAAAAAAAAAAAAAAACTACGGGATAAGGTGGCAGTTTTGTTGGTACTATTTTAGGGTACAAATGATTTTTGGTTGCTCTAGATTACACTTTTTGTGAGGCAAGGTAACAAAAAATTGCTGTTTTGGCACTGGTTTTAATTTTTTGTTATTTACAATGTTCATCTTACAGGTTAGATCATATGGTATTTATATAGAGCAGGTTGTTATGGACGCAAAAAATACCAAATCTTTTTTGGTTGTTTGTTTCAGTTTTACATAAAGTATTTTTGAAAAAAATTATTATTTAGTGTCTCCATATTCTGAAACCATAGTTTTTAATTTTTTGGGGCGACTTTCTTATGTGGGGGCTCATTTTTTCCGGTATGAGATGAGCGTTTGATTGGTACTATTTTAGGGTGCATGTGACTTTTTGATCGCTTGGTATTACACTTTTTGTGATGTAAGGTGACAAAAAAATTGCGTTTTTGACACACTATTTTATTTTTTACGGTGTTCACCTGAGGGGTTAGGTCATGTGATATTTTATACAGCAGGTTCTTACAGAGGTGGAGATACCTAATATGTATACTTTTTTTTTTTATTCATTTAAGTTTTACACAATAACAGCATTTTTTTAACAAAAAATCATGTTTTAGTGTCTCCATATTATGAGAGCCATAGTTTTTTTTTTTTTTTTTAGCGATTGTCCTAGGTAGGGTACAATTTTGGGGTGCGTATGACTTTTTGATTGCTTGGTATTACACTTTTTGTGATGTAAGGTGACAAAAAATAGCTTTTATTTAACCCTTTTTTTTACGGTGTTCATCTGAGGGGTTAGTTTATGTGATATTTTTATACAGCAGATTCTTATGGATGCGGCGATACCTAATATGTATACATTTTTTTTAATTATTGAAGTTTTACACAATAACAGCATTTTTTTTAACAAAAAAAAATAATTATGTTTTAGTGTCATGTTCTGAGAGCCATATTTTTTTTTATTTTTTTGGGGCTATTGTCTTAGGTAGGGTCTTGTTTTTTGCGGGATGAGATGACTGTTTGATTGGTATGAGGTGCGTCTGACTTTTTGATCGCTTGGTATTACACTTTTTGTGATATAAGGTGATATTTTACGCTGTTTATATTTTATTTTTTATATGGTGTTCACCTGAGGGGTTAGGTCATGTAATATTTTTATAGAGCAGGTGGTTATGGACGTGGAAATGCCTAATATGTATACTATTTTTATTTTTCATTTTAACACAATAAAAGCATTTTTGAAACAAAAAAAATCATGTTTTAGTGTCTCCATAGTCTGAGAGCCATAGTTTTTTTGTTTTTTTTGGTGTGATTGTCTTAGGTAGGAGATAAATTTTTTGCGGAATGAGGTGACTGCTAGATTGGTACTATTTTTGGGGGCATACGGCTTTTTGATCGCTTAGTGTTGCACTTTTAGTGATGTAAGGTGACAAAAAATGTTTGTTAGCACAGTTTTTATTTTATTTTGTTCACGGTGTTCATCTGAGGGGTTAGGTCATGTGATTTTTTATAGAGCCGGTCGATACGAACGCGGTGATACCTAATATGTTTACTTTTCTTTTTTTCCTTTAAAAAAAAAAATTTTTACAATTTTTTCACTTGAAATTTAATTTTTTTGTTAAACTTTCTTTTTTCACTTTATTTTTTTGTTTTGCTCTGGGACTTCAACTTTTGTGGGTCTGATCCTCTTTATAATGCATTACAATACTTCTGTATTGTAATTCATTGGCTGTAAGTGTATTACACAGTGTAATACACTTACACCTTTCTGCCTGTGAGATCCAGGGGGCTGGATCTCACAAGCTGTCACAGAAGGCAGCCACGATGACTAAGGAAGGCATCGGGCTGCCTTCCCAGCCACCAGGTCCCCGTCACAGCAGCACAGGGACATGGTGGCCACCCTGCACCCGGCAGGATCCCCCACATGCTGCGGTCAGCGCTGACCGCGGCAGTGCAAGGGTTATTGCACCAGCATCTGTGTTTTCACCAATGCCGACACATACAGAATGGTCCGGCTATCAGTGACTGCCGGACCCCTGCAGCCGATCGGGCTGGCGCAGCTCCTGCACTCACCCGATCAGCCCGCTGTACATGTACGGCACTGGTCCTTAAATCACAGCCACCAGCGCCGTACATGTATGGTGCGGGTCCTTAAGGGGTAAAGGTCCTGTACATGTACAGCGCTGGTATCCTACGGGTTAAAGTCAGAAACCTTAACCACTGAGCTATGTTAACCTGCTGTAACTATATTATAGCTAAAAACCTCAGTAGTAGTTTCCTACATATTATGCATTCATATATATCAGAGGGATGATTTTTCATATTTCTTCTTTCAGATTTTACAATAAAAATTATATATATATATACAGAAAAACCTCACAGTAGTTTCTCACGTATTCGGTATTCCTATACAGCAGAAGTATAAAATATAGATATATATATTATACTTCTGCTGTATAGGAATACCGAATACGTGAGAAACTACTGTGAGGTTTTTCTGTCACAGCTTAGCATTGAGCTCAATAGCTCAGTGGTTAAGGTTCTTGCCTTTAATGTAGAAGGTTGTGAGTTCAAATCCCAGCAGGAACATTATAGAAAGAGGGTAATTAGACGTAAATACACAGGGTGTCCTAAAGCATACTGAAAATGCTAAGGGATACCCCCTTTATGGTCATAGCACTGATTCCACATATCCATATATGGAGTCAAAGCAGGGACTCCTAAGCCAGGAGGAGTCCTGACTCTTCGGGATTCCCCACTGTTCAGCGATCTGCAATTAGACCTGAGTGGGCCCCCCAGAACTTGCCCTGCTTTGCCGGGTGATGATGCTGGCCCTGGATGTCATAGAAGGGTTCCCCCAGTGCTGCTCTTGTGGTCCAGGCCCATCCCCATTCACTTAAATGACCGTCCTGCAATATTATATTCACTGCATATTAGAAAGGCCAGATACTTGGACATAACAGCTGGTTGCCAGGGCTAGAGAAACTGAACCTGTGGCGATCAGCTAATGACTGAGTTGTAAAAAAGGGGTTGTGCTGTGACAATTTATCCTCTATCCACAGGACAGGAGATAAATGTCTGATCGTTCAGGGACCAACTGCTGGGGCCCCTACAAGTGACAAAAACAGGGATCCCATGTTCCTCCATTTGAATAGAGCAGCAGACATGCATGTGTGTCTGCTTCACCATTCACATGGAGGAACATGACCCCTGTTCTTAGTTGCCGAAACACTGCCGACCACACCCTTATCTCCTATCCTGTGGATAAGGGATAAGTTGTTTATTGGGACAAACCCTTCAAGGGGTTGTTTCTTTTGACTAGATCTTTTTGTAATTGTGGCCACTAGGGGCATCTCATCTTGATGAAATCTTGGCAGCCATCAAGTTTACAACTGCTGTCATCAGACATATACTATAGAGCAGAGATGCCCAACCTGCGGCCCGTAAGCTGTTGCAAAACTACAACTCCCAGCATCCCCCGATAGCTGAAGGCTGTCCAGGCATAAAGGAAGTTGAAGTTTTGCAACAGCTGGAGGAACGCAGGTTGGGCATCCCTGCTGTAGAGCATGTTGGGCATTCCTCCGTAGCAGGGACAGTAAAAAAAAAAGGGACGAGACAAGTGGCAACATGTGTGATAATAAACAAGTAAAATGGATACAAAGTCTATAAAAGTTTAGTTCATGATGGTTATCATGAAGGCAGGTTCTTTGAGGAATACACAAATACTTTAATAGGTGTCTGTCCGTACACTAGATATGTGTCGGAGTATACCTGTCACGGACATTACCGCGACAGGTGGCAGGAGATCGGTGAGACTGGCAACGCGTTTGATCTGACAGGTTTTCCTTGTGGATCAATAGGCGTCTGTGTTGTTTCTGGTAATGGCCACACACCTTGCCTCAGGTGTTGCTAATGTGGTCATTTAACCTTCCTTATTTATTGTTGCTTCTCCCACTATGCTGTGCGGTTTAAAGCTTCAGTTTCGGTTGTGGATAGCTGGTGTGTGGATCTCTGAGGAGTTCCTGGTGCTTCCATGGCACCTTTGAAGTTAAGTCTTGCCTTTCTTTTTTGTAGTTTGTTTGGGTTCTGTGTGTTGCATTTCCCTATTGTTTGTATTAGGCCTGAAGGAGACTCCTGTTTGTCCTTTTGGAGAAACAAGTAGTCTCGTCCCTTCCATTATTACCAGGGTCCTATAGGGCTAGATAGGACTCCTGCGTATGAACATACCTACTGTACCTCTGGGGTCTGTTCATACTGATAGTCCATCAGGATTTTGGTTAGGGTTTTACTAGGAGGTGTCCATTTTCCTTCCCTAGTTCTAAGGCCTGATTCCCTGTTCCCCCCCCTTCAGTCTTATGCTCAGTGTGGCGTTTCCCTCCCACACCGAAGCAAAACTATACCTCCTTTAGCAGACCTTCCAAGTGTCCTTCTTAAGAAGGGACAGTCCCTACTTTTGACCCAAGTCGTATTGCGCTATTGTGTAAAATAAAACTATTGAAGTGTATAGATATTCAGCAAAAATGGATCTTTCGTATAATGAAAAGTGCCCCTATTTGACCGTCAAAAAAGTTGGGAGGTATGCCTACAGTACTCTGTGTTGAGATATACAGTGACATACATCAACCATTAACCGCATACTTTTTTGGGGCTCCTTAACACTCAAATTTGTTCTAGCATCTTTTGTTTCTTAAAAACCCGTCAACCCATGTGACCAACTCCCTCAGAGGGCGATGTCTAAGTACACCCCTCATTCTTCACGATACCTCCGATGGTAAGGACAGACTTTCTCTAGGGGCACACCAGGTGCTACCTCTGAGGGTGGTTGGGACACAAGGGAATCGGGACCTGGGTGTGGACCGACTGGATTGACCTCCAAGTGGTACAGTACACCCAGAGGGCCCTGGGAGGCCAGAGGCTGATCAAGTGGTAGTGTTGTCAGGGTACGAAGTCCAAGGTCAAGGCAGGCAGTAATGAGGCAAAGTCTGTGAACGTAGTACTAGGTCAGGGGCAGACAGCAAATGGGCAAAGTCTGTTTAAACAAGAAGTAGGGTCCGGTACACAGTAAAGCAGAATCACACTAAACACCTTCACACAATAGAGCTAATGACCAAATTGCTCAGGCGCCTTCCTGTAGAAGGAAGCGCCTTTGAATACATCCTGCAGACCAGCCATAGGCTGGGGAAGATGGGTGTGTGTGCGTGTTGCCTCACATAAAGAGGAGAGACACGCCCGCACACACCCTATATGCACACAAGGAACTCTGAGCTGGAGCACAAGCTCTGCTCAGAGCCAGGAGGTGAATGCCAGCAGCAGGAGCGCAGACTGCAGCTAAGAACCCCGCTGCCCGCTCCTGTCAGCGCAGCGCGCAGCAGCAGGGGGTGGTGAGAAAACCCGACGCTCGTGCCTGCGTGTGGGGACAGAATCACAAGCATGGGGCGCCATGGTTAACAACCGCCATAAAAGCAGCTAGTGTATTTTTTTTCTATTCAACTTTTTTTCTGGCATTTTTCACTATAGTAGAGATGTCAAAAAAACTGGAAAAAAAAAATAAAAATCACCAAAAGTTTCAACATGCTGCATTTAAAAGTGCCATAGACCCAAAATATGCCACCAGGCTAATAAAAGTGCCAGTGGGAAAAAAAACGCTTGTGTCCTGCATTTCATATTTCCCACAGACTTTCAGACACCTGGAACTTGTGTTTTTACAACAAAAAGGCCACTAAGATTGCAAAAGTGCAAAAAAAAAAAAAACTCCATCAAAAACCTGTGTGAACCCCCTAAGGCCTCATGCACAAGATCATATCTGTTTTTCAGTCCACAAAGTATAAATACCTTCTTTGTGCAAGTCACATTTTCCTCAGTCCCCATTATAGAAATGGCTATGTCCATGCCGTCCATTTGATAGCGGCTGTGCTTGGTATTGCAGCTCAGCCCAATTCCCTTGAATGGAACTGAGCTGCGTCTAAGCCTTGTGACCAATGAATGTGATGTCACTGACTTAGGGCTCATGCACACAAACGTATTCTCTTTCCGTGTCCATTCCGTTTGCGGATCGTATACGGAACCATTCATTTCAACGGGTCCGCCCAAAAAAAAAAAGAAGGTACTCCGTGTGCATTCAGTTTCCGTATGTCCGTTCCGCAAGAAGATAGAACATGTCCAATTATTGTCCGCATTAGGGACCAGGATAGTACTGTTCTATTAGGGGCCAGCTGTTCCATTCCGCAAAATACCAAATGCACACGTAGGTCATCCGTATTTCTTGCGGATCAGTTTTTTGCGGAAAATACGCGAGATACATACGGTCATGTGTATGGGGCCTCTGCTAGATTTATATCAAGCTGGCAGCTCAAGGGGAGTGTCTTTTCTGCTGCAGGTAAGGGGGCGTGTCAGCTCTCCCTATCACAGCTCAGGAGGCAGTTGAAGGATGAAACTGAGCATGTGCGACCATCTCAGTGAGCAGGTCAAAGAAATAAGAAAAAAACTGCAGGTGGCGCTATACAGATACATTTTATTGAATAACTCAGTGACTATGCCAAATTTTTTATTACATGCAATTAGAAAAGAACTGAGATCTAGGTGTGAAAACTGTAGAATATCTTTCGTGGGGCAACCCCTTTAGGTTTTATTTCTGGAGAATGCCTTTGAATTTGATGTGGACAAGACCTGATCTCCATGTGTCGGCGTAATCATAAAAACGAGATTTTTGTGAACTCACCTGTAAAATCTCTTTCTCGCGTAGTTCATTGGGGGACACAGACCGTGGGTATAGCTGCTTGCTGCCACTAGGAGGCGACACTAGGCTAAGAAGTGATAACTCCTCCCCTGCAGGCTATACCCCCTCCAGCCTGGAGAGAGCATATCAGTTTGTGCCCAAGCAATAGGAGTAGGAGAAAAAAATCAATAAGGAAAATACAGTAAACAACCAGTAAGTGACAACATCAGTCGGAATGAACCAGAACTGAGGACCATACTGGCCCACCAACCGCCAATATGTGCGGCAAACAGAACACTGGGTGGGAGCTGTGTCCCCCAATGAACTACGCGAGAAAGAGATTTTACAGGTGAGTTCACAAAAATCTCGTTTTCTCGCTAGTATCATTGGGGGACACAGACCGTGGGACGTCCTAAAGCAGTCCACGGGGAGGGAAACAAATCACACGCCCCTGGGGAAAAAACGCCCTCAAGGATGCGTCATCCGCTGCCGCCTGCAAGATCTTGCTGCCTGGAGCAGCAACAGTTGATGTCTAGAAAAGCCCCCCGAAAACTCGGCGAACTTGCCGGAAGACCAAGACGCTGCCCTCTAGAAGCGATGTCTGGAGTAGATGAACCCTAGAAATGACGACCGCTGGTCGGCCA